>NC_133650.1:258823244-258926980 GCF_009905375.1 Apium graveolens | reverse complement strand
AATCTATGGAATGCTCAAGACTCATGAACTTGAGATGGAACAAAGAAGCAAGAGAAAAGGAGGAAAGTCAAGGACAGTTGCTCTCAAGGTTGAAGAGGAATCCCCCAAACCACCTTCCTCAAAGAAAGATAAGGGTAAAGCTCTTATCATAAAATCTGATACTGAGTCATCAAGTTCTGAGAGTGATGATGACTCAGATTCTGAAAGCTTGCCTGAAACTGATGCTGATGAGGAGATGATGAAGCTGTGTGCTCTTATGGTGAAAGGAATCACAAAGATTGCATACAGGAAGTTCAGGAAGGGAAAGAAGTTTTCCAGGAAAGGCATAAGTTCTGATAAGAAGAATTTCAGAAGATCTGAAGGAAAAGGAGGAAAGTCTGACAGAGGAGATTATGCTAATGTTAAATGTTATAATTGTGGTGAGAAAGGCCACATATCTCCTGAGTGCAAGAAGACCAAGAATGACAAAGGCAAAGCTCTTGTCACAAAGCAGAAAAGCTGGACAGACACCTCAGACTCTGAAAGTGAGGAGAACTATGCATTGATGGCAAATGCTGAAAAATCAAGTTCTGAGAGCAGTTCTGAAACTGCTGAAACAAAGGTACCTCAGACTACTTATGCTTTTCATACTGATGATATTAATGAGTTGAGAAGATATCTTAAAACCATGTTTGTTAGTTATAGAGATCAAACTTTAACATGTGAAAGATTAACTTCTGAAAATCTTGCTTTTAAGAAAAGAAACAATTTCTTAGAAAAAGAGTTAGTCATGTTTCATCAAACTCAGAAGGATAGAGATGATGCTTTTTATGTTAGAGATGAAGTGCTAAAAATGAATGAATCTCTAAAAACTGAGTTAGAAAAGGAGAGAGAGATTATCAGAACTTGGACTAACTCTGGCAAAACAACTCAAAATTTGCTGAGCAGTGGAAACTGGAAAGAGGGCTTAGGTTATGAAGAAAATAATGAAAAAGGAACTGAAGAAATTAAGCCTGTTGATAAGCAAAAGCCGAAGTTAAAACCTGTTAAGTTTGTAACTGAAAAATCCGAAACTGAGAAATCAGAAGTTAAAAAGGAATTAACTTCTGACAAACTAAAACAGGAAAAGACAGCTGAAGTTAACATAGGCTTAATGACAAAGAAGCAGCTTAAGCATAAGCTGAAAGATGTTAAGAATGCAAACAAGGTAAAATCACCTAGGAAAAACAGGAATGGAAAGGAAGGTGTGAATAAAAGCAATAACTATAAATCTATTCCTGATGCTCCTAGGAAAGCATGTTATAACTGTGGAAGTTCTAACCATCTGGCTTCTTTTTGCAGGAAGAATAAGAATATTAACTCCTTATCTACAAAGTCAGGAGTTAAGAGTCAGTCTGTTAGATACAAACCACAAAATCCTTGTTTTCATTGTGGTAGTTTATGGCATTCCATTTATACTTGTAAGGAATATCATAGTTTGTACTATGATTATTATCAAATAAAACCTTCTTTAAAGAAAGTTTCTGTTGTTCCTTCTAGTATAAGTTCTGATAAGAAAACTGTTAACATAAAATCTGATGTTAAATCCGCTGCAAATGTTAACAAACCTAAAAAGGCCAAAGGATCCAAGCAAGTCTGGGTCCTTAAAACTAATAATTAGTGGTCTTTTTGATTGCAGGGCAACAGGAAAAATATTTTAGTTCTGGACAGTGGATGTTCAGGACACATGACTGGAAATAAGGCCCTGCTATCAGACTTTGTGGAGAAAGCTGGCCCAAGTGTTTCTTATGGAGATGGCAACATTGGAAAAACTTTGGGATATGGCAATATCAATCTTGGGAATGTCATCATTAAAGATGTAGCTCTAGTCTCAGGACTTAAACACAACTTACTGAGTATAAGTCAAATCTGTGACAGAGGTTATCATGTTGATTTCTTTGCAGAACATTGTGAAATAGTTAGTAAATCTAAAGGAAAAATTGTTCTGAAGGGATTCAGGCGTGGTAACATTTATGAAGCTAAGCTTTCAACAAGTTCTGATGGTTCTGCAATCTGTTTAGTGAGTAGAGCCTCAACTGAAGAAAGCTGGAACTGGCACAAGAAACTCTCTCATTTAAACTTCAACAAGATAAATGAACTGATCAAGAAAGATCTTGTGAGAGGACTGCCAAAATCAGTGTTTGTTCCTGATGGTCTTTGTGACTCATGTCAGAAGGCTAAACAAAGAAAATCTTCGTTCAAGAGCAAGACTGAATCATCAATTCTTGAGCCTTATTATCTACTTCATGTTGATCTATTTGGTCCAGTGAATGTCATGTCTATTGCAAAGAAGAAATATGCGTTGGTCATAGTAGATGAGTTCACCAGATACACATGGGTGTATTTCTTGCACACAAAAAGTGAAACTGCATCTATCCTGATTGATCATGTCAAACATCTGGATAAATTGATCAAAGATTCTGTGAAAATTTTGAGGAGTGATAATGGCACTGAATTCAAGAATTTGATAATGGAAGAGTTCTGCAAAAATCATGGAATAAAGCAAGAATTTTCTGCTCCTGGAACTCCACAGCAAAATGGAGTTGTTGAAAGGAAGAATAGAACTCTAATTGAAGCTGCACGAACAATGCTTGAAGAAGCAAAGCTTCCAACCTATTTCTGGGCTGAAGCTGTGCAGACTGCTTGTTTTACTCAAAATGCAACACTCATTAACAAGCATGGAAAAACACCATATGAGATGGTGAAGAACAAGAAGCCAAATCTCAAATACTTTCATGTATTTGGATGTAAATGTTTTGTTCTCAAGACTCATCCTGAACAGCTATCCAAGTTTGATCTAAAAGCTGATGAGGGAATCTTTGTAGGATATCCACTTTCTACAAAAGCCTTCAGAGTCTATAATTTGAGAACAAAAGTGGTCATGGAATCTATCAATGTCTCTTTTGATGACAAGAAGATCACTGGACTTGAAGATTGCATTGATCATGATAAGCTGAGATTTGAAAATGAAGATTCATATTCTGATATCTCAAGTCCTGACAGTCTAAGTCCTGATACTGTAAATTCTGATGGATTAAACTCTGATGTTATTGAAACTGTGGTGACTACGTCAAAGGAAGATGCACCAATGCAGGGGGAGCATATTCAAGATATTATCACATCTCAAGAAGCATCAGAACATACATCTGGCTCTTCAAATTCTGATTCGTCAAGTTCTGATAAGCCAAGTACTGACAGTGCTGAAAATCTAAATACTGAAGGATCCAACTCAGAGAGCATAGTTTCAGGGGGAGCATCAGAAAATGAAACCGAAGACAGCATGAATCATGGGGGAGCATCCAGTTCTAGAGAAAATCTTCCATCTGCAAGGAAATGGACAAAATCACATACACCTGATTTAATAATTGGAAATCCTGAGGCAGGTGTCAGAACTAGAACAGGTACTTCGAATGAATGTCTTTACAATTCTTTTCTCTCTCAGTCTGAGCCAAAGAAAGTGGAAGAAGCTCTTCAAGATGCTGATTGGGTGCAAGCAATGCAGGAAGAGTTGAATGAATTTGAAAGAAACAAAGTCTGGACCTTAGTGCCAAGACCCAAGAATAGATCGGTTGTTGGTACAAAGTGGGTATTCAGAAACAAAACTGACAGTGATGGCATAATTGTAAGGAACAAGGCAAGGCTGGTTGCAAAAGGATATTCTCAACAGGAGGGAATTGACTATGATGAAACATTTGCTCCAGTTGCTAGGTTAGAAGCCATAAGGATATTCATGGCTTATGCTGCTCACAAAAAGTTTACTGTCTTTCAAATGGATGTGAAAAGTGCTTTTCTCAATGGAGAATTGGAAGAGGAAGTATATGTTGAACAACCTCCAGGCTTTGTAGATTCCAAACATCCAGATTATGTCTACAGGCTTGATAAAGCACTTTATGGACTTAAGCAAGCTCCAAGAGCATGGTATGAGACTTTAGCTCAGTTTCTTCTGGAAAGTGGATTCAACAGAGGAACTATTGACAAAACATTGTTCTATCTCAATCATGGCAAGGACTTACTTCTGATCCAGATTTATGTTGATGATATTATTTTTGGGTCTCCAAATGACAAACTTTGCAAAAAGTTTGCCAACCTAATGCAGTCAAGATATCAGATGAGTATGATGGGAGAACTTAGTTATTTTCTGGGCCTTCAAGTCAAGCAGACTGAAGAAGGAACTTTTATTTGTCAATCTAAGTATACCAGAAACTTGCTGAAGAAATTTGGAATGCAAGACTGTTCAAGTGCATCCACTCCCATGGCCACTGCAACCAAACTGGATAAGGAAACTGGTAATTCAGTAGATATTACTGATTACAGAGGTATGATTGGCTCACTTCTCTATCTAACTGCTAGTAGACCAGATATCATGTTTGCTACCTGTCTTTGTGCAAGATTTCAAGCAGATCCAAGAGAACCTCACTTAACAGCTGTAAAAAGAATCTTTAAGTATCTTAAAGGAACAGCTGATCTAGGATTATGGTATCCTAGAGAATCAGATTTTAAATTAATGGGTTACTCAGATGCAGATTTTGCAGGTTGCAAAATTGACAGAAAAAGCACAAGTGGAAGCTGCCAATTTCTTGGAGGCAGGTTGGTTTCTTGGTATAGCAAGAAACAAAAGTCAATTTCCACATCAACTGCAGAAGCAGAGTATATTGCTGCAGGAAGCTGCTGTGCACAGATTCTCTGGATGAAGAATCAGTTACTGGATTATGGGTTAACATATTTCAAAATCCCTATTTACTGTGATAATCAAAGTGCTATTGCTATGACAGGTAATCCAGTTCAACACTCTATGACAAAGCACATCAGCATCAGGTACCATTTCATCAGGGAACATGTGGATGAAGGTACAGTGGAATTGCATTTTGTTCCCACAGATCAACAAGTAGCAGATATCTTCACAAAACCACTGTGTGAAGCTACCTTTTCAAAATTGGTAAATGAACTTGGAATGATTTCAGGTTCTTTCTCTAAATCTGCTTAAACTTGTTCTATGTTATCAGACTTTATGATCAGTATTTACAGAATTAATCACTTTGTATATTCTGTGCATTAATTGATAAATGTCTTTAAGTACTGACTGTTGTCTGATATATGTTTCTAAACTCTGATAAGTGATATGTCTGTTTCAGTAACTATTTAATCCCATGAGGATAACTGTGCTAGATACTGACCTACTAGTCTTCAATAAACAAATGATCCCATGAAAGAAGTAATTATTTATGTGGAAATCTTATGACACAAGCAAATTCTGATAACTGAGCTTAGTTAAGTTTACTTTGTATATCTTATTACTAAGTCACAAATTAGAATAATGCTACTCATCTGTTTAAGTTCTGATTCTAGTAAAACTGCTGAATGTACTAAGTGCTGATAAACCTCACTTATCAAAAGAAAAAGAAAAAGAATCAAAGAATAATATCAGGTACTCCTTTGAGATCTAGAGTAAAAATGTGAATGGGACGACCCAAGTGCATTGCTGGTATTAAGTAAATATGCATTAGAAAAGCAAAATATTTTTCTTGGTGACTTTTCACACTCTATGATTACTGGAGAAATACTCTGATAATAGCATAAATTCTAATAAACAGTCGTGACTCACTTACACTGAGAAGCCTCTGTAAAATAGAATTTCAAAAGATGCATAAAATTAGCACAAAAACAGTAGAGGTGGACTCATGCATAAACTCATTTATCAGTAGGTTTCAGGATAATGACAGCTCTTTCGCACAATTTTAATTATGACTTATTTCTAAGATGTACTGAAGTAGATCAGACTTTACTCTTTGTCTGTTATTTAGCTTAATGCACACACACATCACTCCATATGAATGATGAAATTTCTGTGGTGGTCTATGTTATTTTAGATAAACAGTCATTGTGTCACTTCTGCACAAATTCTGAGGACAAGTTCTAGTTCCACGTTCTGATGATTAAGTTCTGACGTTCATAACTAAGAACTTGTATGAGTATTTACTAAGATAGATATCCCTTGTTCGAGTTAAGACATTATGTTCTGATGACTGTTAAGTTCTGGTATAGGTTCTGATTTTTCAGTCTAACCCTTTACTTGACTTATCTGTAAGTAAAATTTGGTAACAGTCTCAGATTAATTTCGAAATGTTGAAGTGGAAGATTAATAGTCTATGGTTAAAACATAATGGCACTCGTCCTTGAAAAGTTCACTCTTGTTACATGTGCACATTCTCTTTCCAATGACTGTTATTCTTTTTCAAAGTCTAGGGAGACGAGGTAGAATTACTTCTACATGTCAGCATTCAATTTCTTTGCGTCTCTTGGCATTCTCTTGCCTATATATACAACCACTTCACATCAGTCTTTCCATCACATTCTTCTCACACACTTATCCTCCTTCTTCTGTCAAAAACAAAATGGTTCGATTCAACATGTTTTTGAACACACAAACCTTCACAATGGAACTCAGTTGTGCCGAGTGGCGGCAGGAGTGGCATATAACAGCCATTCCTGAGGAGATCTGGGACTCTGTCCCACAGGAGGTGCTGGCTCACCTTCTATTCTTCGAGATGGATTATCATCGCCATCTGGAGCGCCTGGAGGAGGAAAGGCGGGAAGCTATCCGTCAGCAAGAGCGAATCATTCGACTCGCTATCTTGTTTGTCGAAGATAGGAAGAGGAGGATGACTTAATCTCGTCTTCTTCCTGTTCTTCTTCATCCTCAGCTTTGTCAGGCTTCTTAGCTAGGACTAAAGCTGTTGATGTTAGGATTAGAAGCTTAGGGAAAATCTTGTATTGATGTAATTTCTATTTCATATATGTATTGACTTGATATATTAATGAAAACTGTCTTTACTTCAAGATTTTGTCTCTGAGTTATTTTATCTTGTTTTGATAAATCCTGATTGATATTCTGATGACCATTTAAATTTTGTTTTTATTTAAGTTCTGATTCTCTGTCAGCACTTATTCATAGAAATTATCTCGGTCATTTTTAACATGATTCATTTTCAGAATATTAATGTTGCAGTGAAAAACAATCCAATCAGTGATAACGGGTTAAAATTTGAATTGTTTCCCTTGATAAAAGGAACAGTTTTTTTTTTTTTTTCCTTGAAACTCGGCAAATGGGTAAGTCATGATTACTGTTTTCTCGAGCCCAGTAACTATCCGTTATTACTGCATGTCTGACAGGTGTCCAACGGTAACATTTTTTTTGTATAAGTACAGCAGAGAGAAGATTTCTTTAATCTTTTTAATTTCTTCATCTTCTATCTCTCTTCTTACTTTTACTCTCTTTCACTTTACAATTTCCGTTGTTTTCATACAGATATTATCTCAAACACCTAACAGGCATACTTGAATTTCAATATTTTTTTTTCACATGGCACCAAAGGATTTAATCATTGATGGAGCAAAGTTCGTTCCAAACAACTATGCTGCAATTCTTGATCATGCTGAAGCTCCATCTGAATTGCATTTTGTGCAAGATCTTCTTGCACATAGTGAGGTTGGGTACGCCTTAACTCAGCCTGAATTCTTTTCAAGTCAACAAGTTCTGAGGTTCTGGAGGACTGGCGTTTTTGATAATGGTGGTAATCGTGGAACTCCCAGTATTATTTTCCAAGTGGGTGATTCATCTTTTGTAGTCACTCCTGGTACAGTACGCAGGGCTTTACATCTTTCAGAGGATTGTACTTTCTCAGTTCCAGAGGACTCAGCCCTTCGGGAGTTAATGGCTGAATTGGGATATGAAAAGAGTCTGACGAAACTTGGACAATTGAAACGGGCTAATATCAGAAGAGAATGGAGTTTTTTCTTCGATTGCATCACCAAGGCCTTTGGCAACAAGTGTTCAAATTTTGATGCCATCCCAATTCTAAGTCAGCACATCGGGTATGCTATTATCCATCAAACTCATTTTGATTTTGCAACTGGAATAATTGGTTTTATTGGGGATAGGATGACAGAGGATCGAGATGTTGTTTATTTTGCTAGATTCTGTCAACTTATTTATACGTATTGTACTGCTGAACCCCAGTTAGTCAGCACTCAAACCCCACCTTTTAAGGTTGCAAAAAGGTACTTTAACGACCTGATAAATGCTGACACAAAGAAATCAATGGTGAGACAATTACAGATTCCTCAGTCTGTGAAACAGATTCTGGTAAATGCTGATCCAGCTACTTACAAATCTGTTTACTCAAATGTTCAACCAACTCACCATAACCAAAATCCATCAACCTCAGTCCCTACCTCTCATTCTACTCAACCTACCCTCAGAACTTATCTCAAATCCTATCTCTCCACTTCACAGAATGCTCAACCTTCTTCTTCAGCACCTACTGTGAAGCCTACATCTTCTAAGCCAAAGAGAACAAAGACTGTTCCTCAAACATCTCAGAAGAAGCGGAGGATTACTTTGAGAGATGAATCAGATTCTGAGGATCAGATTCCATCTTCAGAACCTATGATATATGAAGCTGAGAAGGAAACTTCTCAGAAGGATTCTGCAATTGGGGGTTCTAGGCTTCTCAAGAGGCTTAGACGTATGACGGTTCCTGCAACTCCCAAGGAATCCACATCAACAAGGAAGTACAAGAAACAGAGGGCACAGAGGCCAGTTTCAGATGATGAGGAGGAAGCAGCTAAGGAAGGGGATCAGGAATCTCTGATCTCGCAAGACAAGGAATTTGCTCCAGTCACTTCTTCTCCGTCAACTCAATCTCAGGAACCTGTATCTGACAAGGCTAATTCACCTTCTATATCTCTTGTTGATCCAGGCACAAGTGCTGAAATTGATATTCAGAACTTGGTTGTGCCTGAAATACTTTTGTTAGAAGCTCCAACAACAAATAATCCTTGCACAACACCTGTTACTGATGCTGTTCAAACTCCTGAGTTATCACTATCACCTTCTCTGCATCAATATGATGATCAGATTTTAGGTGCGCATCAGGATATGGCTGTTGATCAGAACTTAGTATCCGATCAGCAATTAGAGGATGTTGAAGCCTCCATTGCTACTCACACAGTTGTCTTATCAGAAGATACTGATTCTTTAAGTTCTGATGCTGCAAATGTTGGAGATACTGGTGAAGCTGCTACAACTGTAGATGCTGATGCAGCAGGTCCTTCAGGACATACTCCTCCATTGACTCTTCCTAAGTCTGAACTGCTAAAGGAGTTTGTTATCAGGGATGCACCAGTACCTTGGAGTGAAACTCCTGCAGGTCAGGAGTGGACTAAGGAATGGAACTCAGTTTCATGTGTTCCAAATGCTTTACATCTTGCTGAGCACTTGACTAAAGCTGATGAAATGTTAAATTCTGATGATTTTAAAACCCAGCTTAGAGTCACTGCATTGAGTACTAAACATCTAC
Organism: Apium graveolens; assembly: GCF_009905375.1. Taxonomy (NCBI): domain Eukaryota; kingdom Viridiplantae; phylum Streptophyta; class Magnoliopsida; order Apiales; family Apiaceae; genus Apium; species Apium graveolens. The sequence continues at coordinate 258,917,603 of NC_133650.1, read as the reverse complement.
AAGGTCTTCATTCCAATACTCATGCAGAGCTACACAAGATTCAGGAGAACTTTATTAAACAGGAACAAGTTTGGAAACTTGATAAGAAAAAGTTCTTCCAACCTACCATTGACAGGGTTGCTTATATTGAGAAAACTCAAGAGAAGCAACAAGCTCAGATTGATCAAATTCTGACAAATCAAGCTTCTCAGCAATCGCAACTTACTGAAATCCAGACCTCAGTGGAACTACTTATCTCTCTTTTATTACCTGCTGATGCCAAAAAGGGGGAGAAGGTAATTAAGTCCAAATGCAAAACCAACAAGTCACTGCAAGGAAAGGATGATGGAAAAGATGACCAAGGAAACTCTGGAATGGGTAGTGGTCATAGTCAAGGTAGAAGGTTTACATCAAGACAAGCTAGTCACAGAACAAGTTCTGATACTGGGAAAAGAATAAGTTCTGCTGCTGGTAAAAGGATAAGTTCTGATGAACTTCTAGATCTTGATGAGGAAATGTCAAGACAGTTATTTCTTCAAGAAAATCCAGGGATGGACTTGGAAAGTTTAAAGGAAGAAGAAGCCAGACTTAAATCAGAGAAAGTCACATCTAAATCTGAAGCTTCTGGTAAAAAGTTACTTCCAAAACCTAAAGGCATTGTGATCAAAGAAAGGATACATACTGAAGAAACTTTGGCTAGATCACAACCACAGATAGATCCAAGATCCAAGGGTAAAGAAAAGGTTGGTGAACCTATCAAGCCTTATGTACCTCCTGAGGAAGAAGAAATTACTGATGGAAAAGATAATCTTGCTCTGACTTCAAGAAAAGTTCTTAAAACAACCTCTGACATGGCTCAAGTTGTTCAGAGTCAAGAAATTGTAAGTTCTGATATTCAGAAGAAGCAAGTAACCTCTGACAGTGCTCAAGTTAACTTGATATCAGAAAATAAATCTAAAACACTCCTACCAGGATTCACTAAAGCAAAACAGACTCAATCTTTGAAGACTACTTCAAGTGGTTTTGAAGCAAGAGTAGTTACTGGAAAGGAAGCTAGAGATAAAACTGGATTGGGAAGTGCTGATGAAAGAAGAGTACACAACACTACTGATGATCCAACTTCCTTGAGTGAACCAGGTATTGGAGCAACTCCTGAAAGATTGAATCAACTAGAATCTGTACAGATGGTTTACCATACCTACTTGAAAGAATACATCATGTTGTATTTCATGACAGATGGTAGGGTTTATCATATAAGACAAAATGCCATTCCGTTGAAGTATTTTGAAGAATTGGAGCATGTATTGTTCTTACTTCAAGTGGATGACAGAATAACAGAGACTGCTGCAAACTACTTAAAGGAACAGATTCAGAGACAGAAAAGACTTTATTCTGTTAAGTCTGACAGCAGATATGTTCCAAAGTACAGAAATCACAATGGTGATATTGTTGATATGAAGCCTAATACTGCACAGATCAGAACATATCTTGGTATTAAGGGGCTTGAATTCAATCTAGAGTCTAATAAAGCTTATGTCATAAGACTAGATCGGGAGTTGAGAAAAGCAAAGGTTAATGATCTCAGAGCTGCAATATTTCAAACTGGTGAAGATACTGCAGAGCTTAAAGATGTCAAACGGAGAATGATTGATGAACTCAGATATGCTGAGAAATGTTTGTTGAAAAATTATCTCAGAACAACTCCTGACATCAAAGAGATCAGAAAATGATGAAGCCAAGTCGAAGATCTACAACTGCTTAAATTCTGATATTTATACAGATTGAAGTTGTTATCAGAAGTTGAATTGGTAAAAACTTTAAGGACTGTAAGTTGTAGTTATCTTGTCTATTTCTCATGCATTTGTACTTAATGTTTTTGACATCATCAAATATCTGTTAAACTTGTATATTTTGTTAATTTACAAGTTGGGGGAGATTGTTAGATATATTTGATAATGTCATGGCTAATATGTTTTATGTTTAGATTTCAGATCTTATTTGAACAGAACAAATCAGTACTTAACTGATCAGTACTTATACTGGAAGTCAGAACTTAAGGGATATCAGTACTTATGTTATCAGGAGACAGATATCAGAACTTAAGTGCTGAAGGACGATCAGATAAGGACAGTAGCTGATTAAAGTTAAGAAGATCAAGATAAACATAAGAAGAGATATGCATGAAGAAGGAATTCCGTGAAGAATGGAATACTTGGAATAGAAGATATCTGATTGATATATTTTAGGAAGCAGAATTATATTCCATATCAATTAGCGAATATCTTGTAACTGTGTAGTATATAAACACAGGAATAGAGTTTACACTATATGTGTTATCATTATCGAGAATATTATTAAGTATAACTCTAGCAGCTCTCGTGATATTTTGTTCATCACTGAGAGATAACAGTTCCAGATTGTAACAGAGTTTATTGTTTAAATAAAGTTTGTTTTCTGTTACATAAGTTCTTGAAGTTTGATTTGATTGTGATAAACACTGTATTCACCCCCTCTACAGTGAAAGTGTGACCTAACATGAAGCATAAGGAATCTTACTCATACGCTCTCTTTCCTCAGGTGTCTTAGGAGACATTTTTCGGAAAGGGACACTCCATGGCTCATCGGTATGAGACCTCTTTTGGAGTTTTCCATGCTAAACCTTTTAAGCACTTTCTGGATGTATGTACCCCGGGTAAGACCTATCATTCTTCTAGATCTATCTCTATAGATATTCATACCGAGAATGTAGGATGCTTCTCCCAAGTCCTTCATGGTGAAGTTCTTTGATAGCCATACTTTGACTGATTGTAGCATCGGTATATCATTTCCTATAAGAAGTATGTCATCCACATACAATACAAGAAATGTTATCGCGCTCCCACTAACCTTCTTGTAGACACATGGTTCATCTATGTTTTTGATAAAACCAAACTCTTTGATTTTCTCATCAAAACGGATGTTCCATCTACGAGAAGCTTTCCTTAAACCATATATGGTTCGCAGCAGCTTACACACTAGGTGTTCATTTCCCTTGGAAAGAAAACCCTCTGGTTGTGTCATATACACTTCCTCCTCAAGTTCCCCATTGAGGAAGGCCGTTTTCACGTCCATTTTCCAGATCTCATAGTCGTAGTAAGCAACAATCGCAAGTAAAATCCGAATTGATTTAAACAGGGCTACAGGCGAAAAAGTTTCATCAAAGTCAATCCCTTGCCTTTGTTTGAATCCTTTTGTCACGAGCCTGGCCTTATAGGTCTCCACCTGGCCATCTGCTCCAATCTTTCTTTTGTATACCCACTTGCACCCAATAGGCTTAACACCTTCAGGCGCCTCAACCAGAGTCCATACTTGGTTGGTATACATAGATTCCATTTCGGATTTCATGGCACTATGTCATTTCTCCGAGTCAACACTACTCATAGCCTCATTATAGGTCACAGGGTCGTCATCATCAATGATTGACAACTCATTTTCATTCTCAATGACAAGGCCATAATACCTCTCAGGTTGGCGAGACACTCTCCCTATCCTACGAATGGGCTGTTCCACAGAAGGTTGTTCAGTCTGAACAGGTATTTCCACTTGATCCGTAGTAGTTTATGCTTCTTGAACTTCATCAAGTTCAATTTTGCTCCCACTGTTTCCTTCAAGGATAAACTCCTTTTCCAAGAAGGTAGCATGTCCGGAGATAAACACCCGATGATCGGTGTAAAAGTAATACCCCAAAGTCTCTTTAGGATATCCCATAAAATTACATTTTACGGATCGAGATTCCAGCTTATCTGGGTCAACTTTCTTGACATAAGCTGGACATCCCCAAATCTTAATGTGTTTAAGACTCGGTTTCCTTTCTTTCCATATCTCATATGGTGTTTGAGGAACAGATTTAGAAGGCACCTTATTCAGTAAATATGCTGAGGTTTCCAATGCATAACCCCATAGGAATACTGGAAGATTCGCATAGCTCATCATGGACCGAACCATGTCTAACAAAGTTCGATTTCTCCTTTCAGATATCCCATTTAACTGTGGAGTATATGGAGGAGTCCACTAGGAGACTATACCATTTTTTGAGATAATCTAGAAACTCTCCATTCAAGTATTCACCACCTCGATCTGATCGAAGAGTTATAATACTGTGTTTGGTTTGTTTCTCCACTTCATGTTTATATTCTTTGAACTTTTCAAAGGCTTCAGACTTGTGTTTCATCAAATACACATATCCGAATCTAGATCTATCATCTATGAAAGTAATAAAGTAAGAAAATCCACCCATGGCTTGCGTAGACATTGGTCCACATACATCTGTGTGTACCAATCCTAAAAAATCTGCAGCCCTCTCTCCATGTCCACTAAATGGAGATTTGGTCATATTACCCAATAGACAAGACTCGCATGTAGGATATGATTCAAAATCAAAGGGGTCAAGTAACCCTTCCTTATGCAATGTCCGCAGTCTATTTTCACTAATATGACCTAGCCTACAGTGCCATAAATAGGTCAGATTTTCATCATCTCATTTTCTTTTATTAGTTTGTTCAATCTGAAGTAAATCATGCTCTACATCACATACATACAGACCATTATTTAAAATGCCACGTCCAAAAAGAACATTATCTCTAAGGATAGAACATTCATTATTCTTAATAATAAATGAAAAACCATCCACATCCAACATAGGAATAGAAACAATATTCCTCACATAGAGGGAACGTAATAACAATTATTCAAAATAATAGTCTTGCCCATAGGTATATATAAACTAAATGATCCTACAGATATGGCCGCAACCCTTGCTCCATTTCCCATACGTAGAATCACCTCATCTTTTTCAAGAGTCCTATTTTCCTTTAGTCTTTGCAACGAATTGTAAATATGAGAACCACAGGCGGTATCTAATACCCAAGTAGAAATTTGACCTAGTGACATATTAACTTCGATCATGAACATGCCTGAATCAGAAGCGGTAGTCTTACTACCCTTCTTCTTCTTCAATTCTGCAAGATAAACCTTGCAGTTCCTCTTCTAGTGCCCCAACTTGTTACAGTGAAAACAAACAGCTAAATTAGGACCAGTCAACTTGTGAGCATCTAGTATGCTTCAGAGTGATAGTGCAGAAGACATGACGAATATAGTAAATCTGTAAATGATAAACACATAACAACACTTAGCAAATATTCAATTTCATTTCAAAACACTATATAAATCGGGTCTTTATTCATAAGTGTCTCCCACTAGTTTATCTAATTTATTCAACCCCTTTAGTGAAAATTAAAAGCATTCATAATGCTAGTGGGAATAGGGATCCTACATTCCATCACACAACCTCGGCTGTGGCACGAAACGTCATGTGATGTTTAATAGGCAGACAACTCTTGTCAATTACATCTTATGTTATTCCCTAATATAACTTTAGCCTCTTGAATAATTGAGTCACGGCTGTGGCACGATAAACTCAATATTCTAAGTCAAGTCTAACCCAACATTTCGTACAATTGAATCAGTCTCCAACGGCCCACGGCTGTGGCACGTACCGACCTTTAGATTCTAATTCAATGTACACATCTCTATGTAATAGACAAGTATTTCTTATTTCGAAATCAAAGCCCTCGGCTGTAGCACGAAACGACACTGATTTAAAAATAAGAACCATTTTCTACTATGTTGGAAGGCTATGACCAACACAAGCTCGTTGTGTCATTGGCCAATTACTACTTGATATTATTTAATTTTAGAGGGATTATATTACGTTACAATCATAATCATATTATAAAGAGATTCTTCCTTTTAAATTAAATATTTCAAATCAATAATCGATAATCAGATGATTCCCAGATCGGGTGGAGCATTGTCAAGAGGCGTCACTTAATAACCCTTTCTTACAAATAGAAATCTGTTGTTGACAGAATCATCCTTTCTCTCAATATTGAAAATTCATATTCAATTACGTGTTTCATAAACACAAGAATCTCATAATCGTATTCATAATATTTATTGTTAAGGCAAGAAACGATTCCTATTCTAGATTTTCTAGAGCACCTTATATTGATTTAAGTTCACCTAAATCTATCATCGCATGATAAACATAGGCATATATCTCATATATAAAATTAAATAAACAAGTAAATGTAAAGTGCAATAAAGTAAATGTGTTTGGTTATGGCCCCATCCTATGTGATCTTTATCAAGCTCATGATAAAGATCAAGGTCAATCTAATATGGTGATGGAAATAAATACAACTACTTATTACATAAGTCTTCTTCTTTGTTTAGACTTCTTGTATGCCTCGTCTTCTTCTTTGTATCACCTTCATTGGATAGCCTTCTTGAGTCTTTAATTACATTACATGATTGAAAGTAAAACTAAGCTAATGAACTTACAAGAATAACTCGAGTTACATTCGAGATTTATGATTACAAAGATTGACGACATGCAAGTCGTATTTAAAACCAAAACCAAAACCAAAACCAAAACCATTACACTAAGGTCGAAAGGTCATAACCATACACCATGCTCATACAACACATAAAAGCATGTTAAAACACATAATCTGATCTTAACATATCATATTATCCATGATCTAATCATAAAAAGAAAATATGACAAAAATCAGAAAAATCAGAATCAAATCAGAAAAACAAGAATCACTGTTTACAGGCAGTAAACGACGTCAAACGCCTTACAAACTAGTCGTTGATAGCTTAAGCTATCAGTTTTGTTCAGACGCTCGTTTACCTATTGAATAGGGTATTCGTTTGCGTAAATCGGACACCAGACCCAGATTTCAGCAAATCTGCAGCAAGCAATTCAGAATCCGTATCTAATATGATTCTTATAATTAGAACAAACATAAATCATGTATATATCAGTATATATACAGATTACATAATCATCTTATGATTATACAACTCACATGAATATCATATATTCAAAACCATACATATATAAGCATATTATATCAACATCAAATCATGGCGAATCACGTACATGCTCATATATCGAAAACAGTTTAACACATAAACGAATTAAATACTTTTCGCAAGTAGCTCTGATGCCATTGAAGGGTTTTTAGCACATAAACGCAGTGAAAACGTAAATTTAAATCTTAAAAAAAACCGAAACCCTCCGCAGGATCGATGCGAAAAATAATATTTAATTCGTAGTTCAGTATATTTACCTTAAGAAACTTTACGTTAATGGAAAGATGGAGGTCTTTAATGGTGATCCAAAAATGATGAACGGAGATCTTTAGCAGCTGCTCCTCAATTGTGAAGCACTCCACCGGTATCCACCAAAAAAATGATGTAATGAAGGAGGAGGAGATGGAGAGAATTAGGGTTTTGTAAATCTTTTTGGTTAAGACAAAAATAGGGTCTATAATAGTATATTTATAGGCAAAATTTTTAGCTGAAATTTTTTCCATAAAATATTATTATTATTAACCCTTTATTATTCTCATTAATAATTAAAACACCTTTTAATTATTAATCTTTTTTCTAAACACTTTAGAAATAATTCTCTCTCTTGATTTAATTTCCAAAAATTAAATTCTTAATTAATAATATTAAGAATCTTTTCTTAATTAATTTATAATCAATTAAATCTCATTTAATCAATTATTAAATTTGCCAATTAATTATTTATTTCATAAATAAATAATTATCAGCCATTATTAATTAATTCCTCCACCATTAAATCATTCTCTTGTATGGTGTGACCCTGTAGGTTCAATATTAAGCCGGTAGTAGAAATAAATAATAATAAAACTATTTTATCATTATTTATATAAATTCTCTAATTCATTAAATATGATTAATTAATTAATCATATTTATTCTACATCGTGAGGGATACTTCTCAGCATATCGCCACTATCCGGATAATACGAATTCACTGCTTAGAATATCAAGAACCTATTCTGTGAGTAGTTACCATACAATTAATTCCTTCTACCCTGCAATGTCACGATTAAATACAAGGCATGGAACTTGTGTCAAGCCTATCTTATTTAATCACTTGTTTTCCCATTCACTATGCTTAGTTCTATTTAATGTAAATTAGAAACTCCTTTATAATTTCATTCACTCTGGCCAGAGATTCCTGAACTAACATAAGTGGATCAACATTGAATATTCTCTTTCTACACTGGAAGGGGTAGATCCTTTATTGATCATACACTATCTTCGTGTACAAATTCCTATACCCAGTAGAGCCCCTATAATTGTCCCTTGAGACTAAGAACTAAACCAAAGCATAGTTCAGTGTACACAAGATGACTATGATGACCTCAAGTCTAAGGATACTTGTACAACTATCACTATGTGAACAACTGCTGACACGTGAGTGAACTCCATCAGTTGTTCAGCTGTGTGAGTCATGTTCAGTGAACTTATTCTATAATAAGCACCTACATACTAGCTATAGTGTCACCACACAAATGTCTATGAGAACAGACATCCTTCATAATGAAGCAAGCATAGTATGTACCGATCTTTGTGGATTATTAATTACCAGTTAGTAATCCTACGACCAGGAACTATTTAAGTTTAGAGTTATCATCTTTTAGGTCTCATTATTATGATCTCATCACAATCCATAAAAAGCTTTACTCTAAACTGTGGTATATCTTATTTAAACATTTAAATAGATAGAGCCCGCAATAAAAACAAAATAAGCCTTTTATTAATATCAATGAAATCAAAACAGATTACATAAAAATTATTCCTAAATCCTCATACATGATTGGACTTAGGAAATATCTCTTTTAGTTGTGAGGTTGAGTGCGATTGTATAGTAGGTCTCCGGCATAGTTCGTGTTGCGATTCAGGATTCTTAGCTTGTGACGTGATTCCCAGACAACGGCAATGGCAGATCCTGATTTTCCTGTATCATCTGATCGTTTGGAGCTTTCTGTTCGTGGATCGTCATCTTCTCCCAGATTTGAATTGCACCTTGTTCTTCCGTCAATATTAATAGTATTACCTTCGGTTGTAACCGTTATACCTCTTCAAACTATTCTACGCTATTCCACCACCTCTTGATATAAGACTACCTATTTAAGAACCTCCATTTGTGTATTCTTGTTTTACTAGACATTCGGCTGTGAGTGTATCTCTTCAGTTTACCCTACACCCTGATCTATACCCCCAGTTTAAAACTTGTCCTATAAAGCAATTGTACCTATGAGGATGGATGCGGGAGTCGCAGTAAATGGTGAGTATTGAGATACAAATAAAGTTGAGAAGAAGTTTGGAAAGAAGATTCAAGTGTTTCAGAGGATAGTCTGTTCCACTTAACAATTGTATAGTGGATAATGGGAGTATTACCAGTATGGAAGCTTGATGTGAAGTTACGAATAAGAAAGCATGCAACGACAACTGAAGTTTTCGTTGATTAAGAAAGGCAAATGGACCCAATAAAAGAGAGAGAATAGATTGAAATAAATGGATCTTTATGTGATCGTTTCTTTAATTCGGTACCTTGTTATAAGAAGGAAGGACAACAACCAACTCATATAGTAAGGACAACCAGGTTTATGATTTTCAAAATTTTAACAAGTTTTCGAAAAAGATTTTTCCTTACAAAATTTCTAAAAGCCTTTTTGAATAAAATAAGTTTTAAACCTTGGTTGTCAAGTTACTACTTGAGTTTCTTGTTTGTTAAAAACCTGGATTGCCTGGAAGGATACTTACTTCAGACTTAGTATTGTTCATTCAAAGAACCAAGTAACCCGTGATTATGAAGAAGCTGATTATTCCTAACGGTAAGGTGTAAATGTTGTTTGACAAGGTTAATAACAGAATCCGCGTACGGAATGATTATTCATCAAGTTACAGAGACCATTAAAGTTTAAAAGAATTCATCGATTTAAGAAGAGACTGGGCGTGATCGAAGGAGATTGGGAAGATTTCCAGACTTTTCTAAAAGAAGAGTATTATTAATAAAAAGATCGTTATATTGAATGATTCATGGTTATTCTAAATTAAAACGAGGAAACTCGAAGTTATCTGGTAGGAACGCCATTATGATCGAATTGTTAAAGTATTATCCGTGTAGGTGCTATGTTAAAGACGCAAGACTTAACAAGTAAGAATTCATTATAATGCTTGATTTGTGAAGACATTTCAGCGTACTTTCTAAAGTTGATATATGACACAATTGGGATATGATCGAACAAGCTCGAAAGATGAATACAAATGAAATGTGGATGGTGACCAATGGTATCATTCTTGTCTTCAATATTACCGCGTATACTCCTTTTTTATTCTTAAATAAGTATGAACTTCTTTTCTTAAATAAACTTATTGCTATGACTTCAAAAAGGAGGATATTGCATTCCTTTCAAATTTAATTGTTTCCCTCGAGTTATGCTTTTTGATTGGGACAAACAGTGTTATGGTGAGACATTTTGTCAGAATGACAAAGAGTCGGGTGGGACGCCACCTAATCATGTATTGTATGCCATATGGTATGAAAGACTGGCCATCTTAAGTACCAATGTGGTTGTCTCATTCATATTCAACTCCTTGTTTCTTCTTTCTTTTCAACTCTAATTTTTGTTGAATTGTGAATCCTTCTAGCTGTTTTGTTGTACTGCCATTCTTTGCAAGAGTTTTTCAACAGAAATCAAAGTATTATGGACCAAGCGGGAAAAGTTCCATCTACCTATCACGCATGGAAAGTAAACAAAGACATATGACGAGAATTGCAAATCACTAGCCCCAGTCAGGGATGCACTAAGAGTCAAGGGAATCTACTCCAATGAGGAATACGTCTCCGAGAACGAGAAATTGCGATTTTTCCTGTAAAATATGTTATTCAGAATACGGATGTGGTGATGTGAATGAATATCGTTGTAACACCCCCAAATCCGGGGTCGGGGATCCGGGTTGTCATGAGTTCCATTTCCCTTAATAACACCCAATCTTAATAAACAATCAACTACTCCATACTGTGACCTCATAATAAACACACACACCACAAGTTATAGTCTCAGAGATGAATGTCCAAAAATAACACGAGTCATTTTATTCCAAAATTATATGCCATTACACCTTAAAAGGGTTTCTGAATAAATTTACATTTCTTTGCCATTATTACAATTCATAGAGATACATAAGTCTGGTACATCAAAAGTTGAAAGCTTAGCCTATTGGTAGTTCCTACCTCAGCTACAGCGACATCAACGCCTATAGGAAACTGCGGAACGTTTCCTATCCGCTCGCGAATTGGGAGCTTGGTCCTGTTCATCTTGTCTATCTGATGTTGTGTGATGAAAGAAGAAAGCAAGGGTGAGCAACAAGCCCACCGAAATAGTATGTATAATAATTTACAATATATGAGCATTTTCATAGTACTCAAGAAAGTCTTGGTTAAGAAGAAATGAACCAAGTTGATATCTTAACGCGACCAAGTCGCAAAATATTCAGTATATACATACATATATACTTTTCACAATTTTGAAATCCTCTGACATGTATAATATACACAGAGTTCCAGTTTATAACTGTATAAAAATATCGTTGCAAGGTGATCTCATATATCTAACCTTGTCTCAATGTTTTTCTGAAAATCTTTGACATGCATAAGATAATCATTTACTAGATATAAGTTCAAAAGATGAAGTTACAAGATACTCCAATATACTTATATCTTTTCCGAAACTACTTGAACTACCACCGTTCAAGTTAAAATTAGTTTCAAAAGTTCATCACACTGATCAGACTACAAGATAAGACTTGAATAGATTCAATCTTTGAAATATCATTTGAAAGAAATGAAGTTACGAGATACTTCATTAAGTCCCGATATATATATACACCTATATATATACATTTCATACACTCCTTGAAAACCTCTGTTATGAAAATTATAAACAGAGTTTCAATATCCAATGAATTTTGGAAAGGAGAAAACCTTGGCATAAACCTGATATCTTGCTGATCAAGCAAAGATACCAATAAGTAACCTTTTCCACTAGTAGATGGACGAATTCCCCACTGGTCATCACCCTGGCCGCAATAGGACCTTATGCTGGACTGCCACTCAGCCACTTATGCATTTGATGGACTCCCACTGAGCCACTTACACTTTCATGGACGCCCACTGAGCCCATGTTGCTTATGCCGACTCAAATAGATGAACTTACTTCCCGAATGATGGGCAAGTAATCGAGATTTTTTCTCAAAACAGCAACCTCGTTGCAAATGTAAAATACACCACTGAGCCGGATCCCTCAGGTTTTGAGCGAATATTAAAATCCCCTTCGAAAGGAAGATCTTAAATATCAAAATGAGTTTTGGGATCCGCTCTAACTTTTAAAAATCATTTTGAAGGCTCGAAAACATTTTTAAGAATGTTTGGAGTAATACTGATTTAATGAAATAAATCAGTCCCGATATATTAGAAAATATCTGAATATTATTATTAAATAATATTCCCATAAAGGATAATCTTTATAAAAATAATTGAAGTAGAAGTTTTAAAAAACTCATACTTGAAATGAATAACGAATAACCAAAGATATATTTATACGAAAGTAAGATCTTTATTTGAATAATCGAAAATAAGTTTGATTATCGAAACACCATTCTTTAATAAAAGAAAGAATATTATTTAATAAATAAGCGGAGTCATAAGTCCTCAAATGAATATTCAAAATAATATTCAATAAATAAAATAAACGGAGTCATAAGTCCTCGAATGAATATTCAACTAATAATATTCATTGAATAAAATAAAGTTATCAAATAAACCTTATTCAATTAATAGTTTTGAAAACTATATCCATATATATATGAAAATATATATATATTATACTCAGGAACATCGACTCCCGGTTTAGAAAAATGTTCGCCTTTGGGTCCCCTATACTAAGGGTATACGCAACTACTACTTATCTCTAGCATAGGTATTATGCAACTTATAAGCATTTGAATCAACAATTAGATATCAAGATTAAGAAACAGACATGCATATATACCATATCAGCATGCTCCAATATATCGTAAAATTTGCTAATAACAATCATGCACTTATCACAAGATAATGCATATACATATAATTACATCACAACAACAGTATAACGGGTAGAAAACTTGCCTGAGTGCTCCAGGATAGACTTAAGCTTAGAGTGGGTCCGGTAACCTATGAACAACAACATAAGCCAGAATTAAACCACGGTCCCTTAAGAAACTAGACTTTAACCAATTGAACCCTAACATTTGCTTATGGTAATTTCTACGCTTAACAAATCACATAAGTCGTTCGAGTACCCTCGGCTCCACCATTTTTAATAAATTAACCGTTATGAATTTTAAGGCGACGCTTTCGCGAATACCCTACCAACTGCCTAGTCCACTTTACATAATGGTTTTATATTCCAATTAGTCATTTAAGGTCCTTAACCAAGGTTTCAAAGTAAGGCGAGGGGTAATGGTTCGTTCGCGAAACGCCGTTACTTAAAACGGTCGTTTCTCCTAAACCGTACATCGGATTCAAGCGAACCACATATCAAAACGAAGCTTGTAACATGAACTATCTAAACATGGTAAAGGTTAGAATTTTTCAGTGAGTTCACGGGTCCTAAAGTTAAGAACAGAACAGTTAAGGAAAATCGGGCATTATGACGTTTATGTTTACGCGATTTCCAATTTAATTAACACTCTAAATTATCATCAATTCATTCACAACCACCAATACAACAATATTCAACCATCATACTACAAACTCAGTCCCCAACTGCAAGTTTTACCAATTTATCGAACCAATGAAAGACCCAATATTCAGACCCAATATTCAAACCCAATACAAATCCACCAAAATTACTTATAATCAAAGATCAAGCCTTAATACTAACAATGCTTCAAATAAACTTAATGGAATCATAAAATCAAAGCTAGGGTTTGAAGTTGATACCTTCCTTGGTAGGTGTTAAGTTGCTAGGAAGCCTTAGGGAGCCTTAATCTAACCTCCTACAAGCTTGATCTTTCCAAAGAAATCAAGAACATAAAGTTAGGTTTTGAAGTTTCTAAAACTCCGATTTAAAGAACTATAAAAATGAGAGTCTTACCCTGCTTATTTGGATGAGACTTGTGAACAAGAGTTGTAGGCCATGTCAATAACTTTCCAACGAGCTATAAAACACAACATTTGAGTGAGTATGGAAGGAGATATGGTAGCTTTAAGTTGATGCTCTGGTTTTGGCCGAGAGCAAGGGAAGAAAAAGTGAGAGCAAGGGAAGAAAAAGTGAAGTAAAAATGTTTCTAGTTTGATTAAATTATTTGTGTGGTGTTTAGCTTGGTTACTTCCTTTTGTTGTTAATTAGATTGTTACCATGGTAAAAATTGTGTGGCTCACACTCAACCAGCCAATCCCTCCATTTGTCATGCTTATGTCACCATGCATATGTCATCTTTCTCATGTCATCCTCTTACACTTGTCTCCTTCTTGTTGGTGTGATGACATAATTATCCACTAACCTCTTTGATTAACCCCTAATTACTTGGCTAATAACCGCTTATCTGTTATACGGTTCGCTTAACTTTCGTTCTCGTTTATCATTTGAGGGATCATACATGGGATCTTATTACTTAGGTTCCCCTAAACCTTTCTCAATATTTTATATTCCTTTTATGATCCTCTCTAAAAATCCTTGAATTTAAATCCTTTTTATCATGTTACCTTATACTCAATTCTTTCGATATCTGGTGGATTTTTGGGAAAAATCAAAGTGTTCGGATTTGGATTCTGACGATCTTTACATACACTTATATACCATATAGAGTATTAATAAGACCTCAGAATATCAATAAAAGAACTGCTACATTGTGTGGCATGCAAAAGTTTTCTTATTCAGCATAAACAGCAAAATCACTATTCATAAGGTTTACAAAAAGTCCAAAATTTTTGGGGTTATTACAGTCTCCCCTCCTTAAAAGTATTCCGTCCCGGAATCAGATAGAAAATGAATAGGGATACTTTCTTAGCATTACACTTTCTAACTCTCAAGTCAATTTTCCCATATTGTGGTTCTGCAACAAACCCTGACTAGCATGATAACCCTTCTTCTAAGCACTTGTCCATTTTTGATCTATAACCCTTTCTGGTTGCTCCATATAGGTTACGTCTGGTTGCATGTCTATGCGCTCATATGCCCCTATTTGTCTGGCATCCGGATTACACTTCCTTAACATTGATACATGGAACACGTTATGAACTTGCTAAGGTACGGGGTAAGGCTAGCTCATATGTTAACTTCCCAATACGACTTAATATATCCAAGGGTCCAAAAATTTGTGGGCTTAGCTTTCCTTTCTTTCCGAACCACATCCATCCTTTCCAAGGGAATACCTATAACAACACTAGGTCCCCTACTTCCTATTTTTTGTCCTTTCGTGTCAAATCAACATACTTCTTATGTCCATCTTGGGCTACTACCAGCCGTCCTCTGATTAGATCTATTATATCCTTGGTCCTTTGGACTACTGCAGGTCCGAGCATCTTGCGCTCTACAACTTCATCCTAACATAAGGGAGATCGACATTGTCTTCCCTCAAGGATCTCATAAGGCGATACCTCAATACTGACATACGATCGATTATCGTAAGAAAACTCAATCCGCGTTAAGTGATCATTCCAAATTTCTTTCAAGTCTATTGTACAGACTCTCATTATCTCATCTAGATCTACAGCTTTTGCTTCTCAATACCCACTATTTTCCAGTTCGTAATCGTTACTATCTTCCGTACCAAATTTTATACTGATTACACTTTTGCTCGTTAGCATTCTATAACCTTTTAATAATCGCGTCAACCTTAGTATCACGAACGCGTTAGAATTGGAATACCACCATACTTGGTACCACTTCATCTCTAGCTGCCTCCATTTCGAAAGCTTGGTCCTTCATATAGAATTAAAAGAATTTATTGAGAGATCACTATGATCACGAACACTTGTTACATTGTATAGTTAGTACAGAAGGTGGCCAGCCTTTAGTACTTGACAAGCAATTAAACAATAGATGGTATCATACTAGGTTTCTATCACACAGATAGATAGTCATTCGGCAATACCTCCCCTTCTGGAAGGGTTGTTCTTCTCAGCTTATATGAAATGAAAAGGAGAGAAAAGAACAAATTGAAGAGAATTGTATATATATAAAATATACTGCCACAAAATATCTGGCTTGGAATCTACCTCTAAACTATAGAGGTTTGTCATAGGAAAACAAAACATATACATATATATATCAACATTAAGTATTATAGCATCGTATTTCATGTGTCTGAATATTTACTATTCCGTCCATCATTCTATAGACCCATGCTCTTGCTCGAGCTTATAAACAATCACCTTTGAAACTCCCTCGACATCGAAAATCGAATCTGGGATTTCATTCTAGACGTCATCGTTATTAGAATTCTATGCTTGCATCGCAACCTTCCTCGTATAGTAATACGACTCTTTATTGATAAGAAGGAATAAATATTCAATAGGTAGATAATCGACTTAATTAGCCTATCAATGATAACTTATACACCACCATGACCCGATTAGTGGTACTCACTCTCAAATTGCGATTTTTCCTGTAAAATATGTTATTCAGAATACGGATGTGGTGATGTGAATGAATATCGTTGTAACACCCCCAAATCCGGGGTCGGGGATCCGGGTTGTCACGGGTTCCATTTCCCTTAATAACACCCAATCTTAATAAACAATCAACTACTCCGTACTGTGACCCCACAATAAACATACACACCACAAGTTATAGTCTCAGAGATGAATATCCAAAAATAACACGAGTCATTTTATTCCACAATTATATGCCATTACACCTTAAAAGGGTTTCTGAATAAATTTACATTTCTTTGCCATTATTACAATTCATAAAGATACATAAGTCTGGTACATCAAAAGTTGAAAGCCTAGCCTATTAGTAGTTTCTACCTCAGCTACAGCGACATCAACGCCTATAGGAAACTGCGAAACGTTTCCTATCCGCTCGCGAATTGGGAGCTTGGTCCTGTTCATCTTGTCTATCTGATGTTGTGTGATGAAAGAAGAAAGCAAGGGTGAGCAACAAACCCACCGAAATAGTATGTATAATAATTTACAATATATGAGCATTCTCATAGTACTCAAGAAAGTCTTGGTTAAGAAGAAATGAACCAAGTTGATATCTTAACGCGACCAAGTCGCAAAATATTCAGTATATACATACATATATACTTTTCACAATCTTTGAAATCCTCTAACATGTATAATATACACAGAGTTCCAGTTTATAACTGTATAAAAATATCGTTGCCAGGTGATCTCATATATCTAACCTTGTCTCAACGTTTTTTCTGAAAATCTTTGACATGCATAAGATAATCATTTACTAGATATAAGTTCAAAAGATGAAGTTACAAGATACTCCAATATACTTATATCTTTTCCGAATACTACTTGAACTACCACCGTTCAAGTTATAATTAGTTTCAAAAGTTCATCACACTGATGAGACTACAGGATAACACTTGAATAGATTCAATCTTTGAAATATCATTTGAAAGAATTGAAGTTACGAGATACTTCATTAAGTCCTGATATATATATATACACCTATATATATATACATTTCTTACACTCCTTGAAAACCTCTGTTATGAAAATTATAAACAGAGTTGCAATATCCAATGAATTTTGGAAAGGAGAAAACCTTGGCATAAACCTGATATCTTGCAGATCAGGCAAAGATACCAATAAGTAACCTTTTCTACTAGTAGATGGACGAATTCCCCACTGGTCATCACCCTGGCCGCAATAGGACCTTATGCTGGACTGCCACTCAGCCACTTACACATTTGATGGACTCCCACTGAGCCACTTACACTTTCATGGACGCCTACTGAGCCCATGTTGCTTATGCCGACTCAAATAGATGAACTTACTTCCCGAATGATAGGCAAGTAATCAAGATTTTTTCTCAAAACAGCAACCTCGTTGTGAATGTAAAATACACCACTGAGTCGGATCCCTCAGGTTTTGAGCGAGTATTTAAATCCCCTTCGAAAGGAAGATCTTAAATATCAAAATGAGTTTTGGGATCCACTTTAACTTAAAAAAATCATTTTGAAGAATCGAAAACATTTTTAAGAATATTTGGAGTAATACTGATTTAATGAAATAAATCAGTCCCGATATATTAGAAAATATCTGAATATTATTATTAAATAAAATTCCCATAAAGGATAATCTTTATAAAAATAATTGAAGTAGAAGTTTTAAAAAACTCATACTTGAAATGAATAACGAATTACCAAAGATATACTTATACGAAATTAAGATCTTTATTTGAATAATCGAAAATAAGTTTGATTATCGAAACACTATTCTTTAATAAAATAAAGAATATTATTTAATAAATAAGCGGAGTCATAAGTCCTCAAATGAATATTCAAAATAATATTCAATAAATAAAATAAACGGAGTCATAAGTCCTCGAATGAATATTCAACTAATAATATTCATTGAATTAAATAAAGTTATCGAATAAACCTTATTCAATTACTAGTTTTGAAAACTATATCCATATATATATGAAAAAATATATATATATATATTATACTCGGGAACATCGACTCCCGGTTTAGAAAAATGTTCACCTCTGGGTCCCCTATACTAAGGGTATACGCAACTACTTCTTATCTCCAGCATAGGTATTATGCAACTTATAAGCATTTGAATCAACAATTAGATATCAAGATTACGAAACAGACATGCATATATACCATATCAGCACGCTCCAATATATCGCAAAATTTGCTAATAACAATCATGCACTTATCACAAGATAATGCATATACATATATTTACATCACAACAACAGTATAACGGGTAGAAAACTTGCCTGAGTGCTCCGGGGTAGACTTAAGCTTAGAGTGGGTCCGGTAACCTATGAACAACAACGTAAGCCGGAATTAAACCACGGTCGCTTAAGAAACTAGATTTAACCAATTGAACCCTAACGTTTGCTTATGGTCATTTCTACGCTTAACAAATCACATAAGTCATTCGAGTACCCTCGGTTCCACCATTTTTAATAAATTAACCATTACGAATACCCTACCAACTGCCTAGTCCACTTTACATAATTGTTTCATACTTCAATTAGTCATTTAAGGGCCTTAACCAAGGTTTCAAAGTAAGGCGAGGGGTAATGGTTCGTTCGCGAAACGCCGTTACTTAAAACGGTCGTTTCTCCTAAACCGTACATCGGATTCAAGCGAACCACATATCAAAACGAAGCTCGTAACATGAACTATCTAAACATGGCAAAGGTTAGAATCTTTCAGTGAGTTCACGGGTCCTAAAGTTAAGAACATAACAGTTAAGGAAAATCGGGCATTATGACGTTTATGTTTACGCGATTTCCAATTTAATTAACACTCTAAATTATCATCAATTCACTCACAACCACCAATACAACAATATTCAACCATCATACTACAAACTCAGTCCCCAACTCCAAGTTTTACCAATTTATCCAACCAATGAAAGACCCAATATTCAAAACCAATACAAATCCACCAAAACTACTTATAATCAAAGATCAAGCCTTAATACTTACAATGCTTCAATAAAACTTAATGGAATCATAAAATCAAAGCTAGGGTTTGAAGTTGATACCTTCCTTGGTAGGTGTTAAGTTGCTAGGAAGCCTTAGGGAGCCTTAATCTAACCTCCTACAAGCTTGATCTTTCCAAAGAAATCAAGAACACAAAGTTAGGTTTTGAAGTTTCTAAAAGTCCAATTTAAAGAACTGTAAAAATGAGGGTCTTACCATGCTTATTTGGATGAGACTTGTGAACAAGACTTGTAGGCAATCTCAATAAATTTCCAAAGAGATATAGAACACAACATTTGAGTGAGTATTGAAGGAGATATGGTAGCTTTAAGTTTCTGCTCTGGTTTTGGCCGAGAGCAAGGGAAGAAAAAGTGAAGTAAAAATGTTTCTAGTTTGATTAACTGATTTGTGTGGTGTTTAGCTTGGTTACTTCCTTTTGTTGTTAATTAGATTGTTACCATGGTAAAAATTGTGTGGCTCACACTCAACCAACCAATCCCTCCATTTGTCATGCTTATGTCACCATGCATATGTCATCTTTCTCATGTCATCCTCTTACACTTGTCTCCTTCTTGTTGGTGTGATGACATCATCATCCACTAACCTCTTTGATTAACCCCTAATTACTTGGCTAATAACCGCTTATCTGTTATACGGTTCGCTTAACTTTCGTTCTCGTTTATCATTTGAGGGATCATAGATGGGATCTTATTACTTAGGTTCCCCTAAACCTTTCTTAATATTTTATATTCCTTTTATGATCCTCTCTAAAAATCCTTGAATTTAAATCCTTTTTATCATGTTACCTTATACTCAATTCTTTTGGTATCTGGTGGATTTTCAGGAAAAATCAAAGTGTTCGGATTTGGATTCTGACGATCTTTACATACACTTATATACCATATAGAGTATGAATAAGACCTCAGAATATCAATAAAAAAACTGCTACATTGTGTGGCATGAAAAGTTTTCTTATTCAGCATAATCAGCAAAATTACTATTCATAAGGTTTACAAAAAGTCCAAAATTTTTGGGGTTATTACAATCGTGGATACTTTATACTTTAAAGTATTGAAAGATGTGAGAGCAACTTGATTATTTAGCTTCCAAAGTTTTGTTGATAAGATGAATTACCTTGTTGAATTGATAAGATTGTGATTAAAGGACTTGCAAGTCAAGAACGTGTAGTTGTTAAATAAGTGAGTACAAATAGTGGAATTGAGATTTCTGGCAATAAGTTGTGAAGAATTGAGACCATGGAAGATAAGAGGATTTGACATTATTCTAAGGAATGGATTAACTTTTAAAACGTGATGTCCAGACAGACCGTCGTGATGAAAAGATAATTCTGAGGACGCCAAATGAGAAGGTGATGAGGTTCAGAAGATGAAAGAAGGTAAAGAATTTGTTAATGATGATTACGGTGATCAAGATATGAGCATTAGTGTGATTATGAGATAAATAAAAGTTAGAAACAAACAAAATTTGAAGATTTTATAGCAATTAAGGAGTTTCAAGATATGTTTCCAGATGAGTTATCGATATTCCTCCAGATAGAGAAATGAAGTTCGTGATTGACTTAGCACCTGAGACGAAGTCAGTGACCAAGGTCTTACACAAAATGGCACCAGTTAGAATAAGGGAGTTAGCAAAGCAGATGCAAGAGATGCTAGAAGAAGAAGCAATTAAAACCTAGTGGATCCCATGAGGTGCACCGGTACTAATTGTTAATAAGAAAATGGAAGTATGAGATTATGCGTCAACTAAAGAAAGCTCAACAAGTTTACTATCAAGAGTAAGTATCTGTTACCTCGAACTACTGATTTGTTGATCAAACAGAAGAAGCAAAGTATTTTCTAAAATTGATTTAAGATTTGGGCGTTACCAATTGGAGATTGAACCTATGGACAGAATCTTTAAGGAATATCTGGATGAGTTGTAATTACGTTACTTAAAGTCAACGGAGGACCACGCGAAGCATTTAATGACAATTGGGGAGTCGGAGAAGAAAGAAGTGGTATGTAAAGTTTACAAGGTGAAAGTTTTGATGGTAAAAAGCATAAATAATTAGTGAGAAGGAGACCAAAGGAGATCCGGTAGAAATTAAAGTTACTATGAATAAAGGAAGGCCAAAAACACCAATAAAAGTAAGAAGTTTTACCCTGAACCGGTTATTATTGAAAATTTATGCAGGATTTCTTGAAAGTTGCAATACCTTTAGCGAAGCTAACCAGGAAAAAAATGAGAAGTTTATATGAAATAGGGAAAGGTGAAGAAAGTTTGCGGAGTTAAATGAAAGAATGGTTACAATACCTGCTTTATCACTTTGAAGGTATCAAGAAGATTTGGTAGTCTATGGGGATGCTTCTCATATGGGAGTAGGATGTGTGTTGATGCAGCACAATAAAGTTATTGTATATGCACCCAGACAACCGAAACCTTATGAGTAGAAGTATCCTGCTCATAATTTGAAATTTGCAGTAATAATATTCGCTTAGAAAAATTGGGAAACATGATATGTATGGAGAAAGGTGTAAGATCTAAACGGACCATAAGAGGTTGGAGTATGTATTCACGAGGAAAAGCAAAGATAGAGGCAAGCAATAAGCAAAAAGGAGAAAACGAACATAGAAACTATACCAGAAGAATTTTCTATGGAATTTTAGAAGTTGGAATTGGGAGTCAGAGTTTATAATCCAAAAAAGAACAAGGATAGATAGTATGACCTTTCAGTCGAAGTGGTTAAGGGAAAGATAAGGAGATGTCAAGAGAAGATAATGGATCGTGATGTTAGCAGTTAGTAAGAGGAAATTTATGTGCTCAGGAGAACGATCACGATATCCCCAGGTTCTCTTTCAGCACTTGGAAGCCACAAGTAAAAGAATTAAGAATTGAGATCCCACAGAGAATTCACATTATAAAGTATTTAATCTATTGAAGAGATGCCAAAATATATGGAAATTTAAAGAAAAATAGTGATAACCAGGTATAAAAAGGGAATTTCAAAATATACTGGGAAGTGTTGGACATGTCAAAGAATTAAGGCAAAGTATCGGAGGCCTAGTGAATAAGGCAGACCAAGGAATAGTTTTACAAGAAGCGAATCATAAAATATATCAGTGATGTTGCTGGAGAAAAGAAATGAAATAATGAGATTATGTATTGATTAGCGGGAGTTTAATAAAACAACGAATAAGAATAAGTGACCCCTATAAAGATTGATTACCTATGAGACCTAATCTAAGAAGTGTGTTATGTCTCGAGGATTAATTTAAGATCCGATCTGAGAACATATCAGAGATTATGATTAAAGTGAGTTAAGAGCATTGCAAGCTCTGGTGATATCATGTGCAATAACAAGTGTATCAGGTGGCTATAAGGAATTAAGGAACGTGGTGTATAAGGAGTACTTGGATAAGCAAATTGTATTTATTGATAACATCCTCAGCTACTCAAAGAATAAGAAAGCCTGCATGGAATGCCCAAAGACTTTTCTTCAAAGATCAGAAGGAAAGCAACTATATGTTGAGTCTTCAAGAATGAAATTTTGACCAAGGTTAACAAAAGATTCTGAATTAATCCATTTACAACTACCTAAACAGAGCCGCATGGTAACAGATGCCTTATGCCGACGGAAAAGATTGGATGTAATTAAGACCCCCGAGGAGTTAAAAGACAAATTGAGAAAAAAAATGGAATCTGAAGTCCAAATATTTAAAGGTGATAATACGTGAATATATGAGATTACTTTTCATCCTTAACTGATGAAAAAGAATAAGAAATGTTTGAATGTTTGGAAACCAAGTTGAAGACAAGCACCGCCTATCATCCTTAAACAAAAGGTCAGAGCGAGAAAGTAATTCAGGAAATGTAAGATATGTTGAGAGGTTGAGTTTTAAGGAAATACTGGAATGATCATTTATCCACGATGTCAGCTTTGAAATACCACTTTACCAAGCTTCATGTGAACGCAAGTGTAGGTCCCCATTTCGATTAAAATAAAGTGGGAGAAAGAAAGTTGTCAAATTCTAAGTTAAATCGGCACACCAAAAGCGTAGTGATATTGATTGAAGCAGCTCATAATAGACAAAAAAAGAGGGCGAAAGTGTATCGAGAGAGAGTATGAATATAGAAATAGGACCAGTAGTGTTAGTAAAGTTTTGTATTGAAAGAGATTGGATAAGCCTGAGTAGAAGGGAGAAGTTAAGCCCTAAATTAGTAAACCATTCGAGGTATCGATAAATAGAGATAAAGTTATTCATGAGTTAATGTTACCGTCGCAACAATGTGTACATGTAATATGTTTGGCCTGTTATGGTTAAAGCGATAAGTATCTGATTTGAATTAAGTGATTGATTAAGAGCCAATGGGCTCTTGTCCAAATTATTCTGCATATAATGATCGATCCAAGTTCTTGATCGTTAAAAGCGAGTTCTTCAAAAAGAGAATATATCCATAGTAAGTATGTTTGAAACTCTCGAGTAGAAAAGTCTACATGGAAATTAGGATCAGATATGCTTGACAAATATCCTCACTCGTTTAGTTAGACCAGATTCTGAGGACAGAATCTTTTTAAGGGGGGAAAGATATAACGACTCGTGTATTTTTGAATTATTTAATTATGGAAATTATTAAATAAATAAAATAAAATATGTGTATTGGTTTTGACCGCTATGTGTTGTTTGATTATTGATGTGTGATTTATAATGTATTGGGTTGTTCATGTGATTAATTATGGAGTCGTATTGAATTATTTTCATTTTCAAAAATGGATTTCGTACAAATTTATTTGCGTAAATACTTGGAATGTTTCTAAAATTGTTTTTATGACTTTATAATTACAATAATTATTTTTAGGATTTTATAAAATTGAGAAATCAATATTTTATTAATTATTTATCTTTAAATGATTTTCTGATTACTTTTATTTGTAAAATCCATATTTAATTCTAGAATTCTTGAAAAATTATGAAACTCATATTTATTTAAGTTTGGAATATTTCGAGAATTTTAAAATTATTTTGAAAATTTTTGGGATTAGTTTTACCCGCGCGCTGTTTCATTTTATGGATTAAAGCGGGTATAAATTGCGTTTCAGAAATTGTTTTAAAATCTCAGAATTTATGTTTTTGTAAACTTCGGGATATTTATGACATTTTAAGATTATTTTTATAATTTTCTAAAATTGTTTCGCGTACACCTTTGTCCGTTAGTTTCGAATTTCGGAATAAACCGGGTCTCAGAATCTTCGTAATTATCCAATAATATATGTGTTTGAATTACAGGAATTGTACTAATAATTGTACTGTCATGTGTACTGCATTAATTTTGTACAGCTGAGAAATAAAAATAAAGAAAAAAAAAGAAAAAAAACCACAAACAGATACAACTCCTTATCCCTGTTCTTATTTGCTCGGGAATTCTCTCGAAACCCACCTCTATCTTTCTCTCGGCTTAATCAGAAATCGGAAGGAGGGGGGATTAATCTGTGTCTCAATTCCATCTTTTCCTTTCCTCCCCGTTTTACTGCGTTTTGCCGCCCTCTTCCCGCTGTTACTCCGGATTCCGGCCGCCGCCGTGTTTTCCCGGTGAACTGTGGTGGTAATTGCTGGTTTTGGTTTCGTTTCTGTTAATTAACTATACTTATACATATATATACACGTTATATGTATGTTTTAGTGGTTTAATTCCTGTGTTTCCTTGGCCGCCGTCCCCTCACCAGAAACGGCGAGGGTGGTGGCGCGTGGCTGCGAGTCGCTGTATGCTGCTCTTGTTGCCTTGGTTGTTTCTGTGCTTTGATGGTTGTGTTGTTCCATTCCCTACATAATTCCGATTATTGCTTCAATATTGTCGATTTGGAATATGGTTGTGTTGCTGTGGTTAATTCGAACTCTTGTTTTGGGTTATTCGAATTATTTTGAGATTCTTGTGAATAAAATTCGAAGAAACCTTCTTGATTATTCGAACTTTCTTTGTAATCATTTTTGATTGACCGTAAAAATTAATCGGTGGAAATTTGTGATGGAAACCCGACGAACACGGGCACCCGCGAATTTTCGCCGCCGACGGTGGACTGTGATGACACGATTCTGAGTCCTAATATTTTTAATAAATAAAATTCGTGTTGTGTTTGTATTCTGGATCGAATTAGTTAATTAGTAATTGTTGAATCGGGATGGTTGAGTTAGTTATGATTAGTGAATTGTATCGGTGATTGGGAATTTTAGAATGGAGTGGTTAATTATTATAGTTGCTATTGTTGTGAACTTTGTGGTTTGACGTCGATTGATGTTTCGACGGGTAGTCCGATAAACAAAGGAGATGCTGCCCGATTTCCGGGAAACTAAATTATGTAAATACGGGAACGTATCCAATGATTATTGGGACGTCGAGTGACTATATGTATATGTGTATGTTTTATATACGAAACTTGGTTGTACGATGTAATGAAATAATTTTGCCAAATCGATAACCCTGATTTCGTAAGGTAAAGAGTATATATATATATATATATATATATATATATATATATATATATATTTTCCGAAAACGAACACCGAACCGATCTTCGAGATTGTGAACCCTATTTGTTGCATGTGTTATTATAATATTCATAATTACGAGTCGGGTTTGAATATCGTTGGGTAAGAATTAGTATCGAGGATATGTCAAGCATACCTAGACGTCTAACGCAGGGTATTTCGACTCTGTAGGTTATAATCGGGAACCTGCAAGTGGACGATGGACTAGAGATGACCTAGTAGTCAGTCGACGAGCTCAATAGAGTTTTAACAGAAAAACTTGAGTATCAAAGTCGAATCCAATGGGATCTAGTGATTGGACGTTAAAGCTTGAGCGATAAAGTCGGCTCAGAATTAATCAGCAATAGTTGTAAAGCCCTGTAAGGCAAGTACTTCTGAACTTTTCTTCAAGATATATTGCCAATATTTTCGAACTGTTTCATAACATGTCGCTATTAATCAAAATAACTCTTGTTTTATAATGCAAGCGCTATAAACTATTTAACTTTGAACCCTGATTTTTCTTGATCTTGAGCCCAAAGCCTTATTC
The DNA here is from genome assembly GCF_009905375.1 of Apium graveolens. NCBI lineage: Eukaryota > Viridiplantae > Streptophyta > Magnoliopsida > Apiales > Apiaceae > Apium > Apium graveolens. The sequence goes on along the minus strand of NC_133650.1, from coordinate 258,890,938 downwards.
TTTGTAAACCATCCTTTGTTGATCTTCAAACACTAAACCACACAAATATGATACTACACCCCAAATGTATAACCACCAAACACCAAATACTGGAACAAAATTGTTTAAAAACACAGAAACTTTTATACTCCAACCATTCTTTATAACATCAAAGAACTATACCTTGAAAAATCATTACTGGTCTAATACCTGATCCTTTACAAATTGGAAAACGTTTCTTATACATACCCTGATATACCCTTGTGATACTCAAGAATTGCATTACGCTTGTGTACCAATGCTTTATCACTGTTGATTATGATCTTACTTATTGAATTACATTGTTTATTACACTAAATTGTTTTAGAATTGAATAGTTTTCTTTATGTGGACCAGATTCGTGGTCAGACCAGATTCGTGGTCAGACCAGATTCGTGGTCGAATTAGGCCAATGCGTGCCTTGGATCAAGTTCGTAGAGCAAAACTGTGTGCTTCGCTCGGGGTTAGTGCGTGACTGATCAGCAGCCTAACCTTGGTTTTTTTAAAAAACTTAAAATAAATATTCAATTCTAATGCTTAGTTAAAAAGAAACTTGATTCCTCCGAATCTCATGGATGATAGTGAAGTTCCTCAGTCTAAAGTGCGGGCTAAGGTTCCAGTTGAGTTGGATCGAGCTAGCAAAGGCTTCATGCGATAGAGAGATAGTCAGATTGTAAGAATGATTTTATTACCAATTGTAAGTTAAATTAGTTGGGATTTGGTACGTTGTAATAAAGGTTAATATTGTGGCTTGTTTTCATACTTTAACCTGTTATGATCCGTGGTTATGTGAAACAGGTCATTGCAAATAATATTTCCTATACAGGTTTATATATTGTGTATGTGTTATGGACCCCAAACTTCTGACCCGGGTTTGGAGGGTGCCACACTGATGAAGAGATAATGAAACTGTGTGATCTTATGGTGAAAGGAATCACAAAGATTGTATACAGGAAATTCAGGAGAGGAAAGAAGTTTTCCAGGAAAGGTGCAAGTTCTAATAAGAAAGGTTTCAGAAAATCTGAAGGCAAAGGAGGAAAGTATGACAGAGGAGATTACTCAAATGTTAAATGCTACAATTGTGGTGAGATAGGCCACATATCTCCTGATTGCAGAAAAGGGAAGAGTGACAAAGGCAAGGCTCTTGTCACAAAGAAGAAAAGTTGGTCAGATGCTTCATATTCTAAGGATGAGGAAAACTATGCCTTTATGGCAAATGCTGATAGCAGTTCTGATACTGCTGACTTAAAGGTACCTCAAACTACTTATGCCTTTCATACTGATGATATTACTGAGTTGAGAAGATATCTTAAAACCATGTTCATTAGTTATAAAGATCAAACTTTAACATGTGAAAGATTAACTTCTGAAAATCTTGCTTATAAAAAGAGGAATGATTATTTAGAAAAAGAGTTAGTCATGTTCCATCAAACTCAGAAAGATAGAGATGATGCCTTTTATGTTAGGGATGAAGTGCTAAAAATGAATGAATCTCTAAAAACTGAGTTAGAAAAGGAAAGAGAGATTATCAGGACTTGGACTAACTCTGGTAGAGCAACTCAGGATATTCTTAGTAGTGGAAACTGGAAAGAGGGCTTAGGTTATGGAGATGATAAGAAAAGTAAGGGAACTGTAGAAACTGAGCCTATAGTTGTTAAACAAAAACCAAAGGTAAATCCTGTTAAGTTTGTAACTGCAAAGACTGATATTGAGAAATTAGAAGTTAAGGAGAAATTAACTTCTGACAAACCTAAACAGGATAAGCCAACTGAAGTTAACATAGTCTTAATGACAAAGAAGCAGCTTAAACATAAGCTGAAAGATGTTAAGAATGTAAACAAGGTAAAGCCACCTAGGAAAAATAGGAATGGAAAGGAAGGTGTGAACAAAAGTAACAATTATAAGCCTGTTCCTAATGCTCCTAGAAAAACATGTCATAATTGTAGAAATTCTAACCATCTGGCTTCTTTTTGCAGGAAAAATAAGAACATAAACTCCTTACCCTCAAAATCAGGAGTTAAGAGTCATTTTGTTAGATATAAGCCACAAAATCCTTGTTTTCATTGTGGTAGTTTATGACATTCCATTTATACTTGTAAGAAATATCATAGTTTGTACTATGATTATTATCAAAAAAAACCTTCTGTAAAGAAAGTTAGCATTATTCCTTCTAGTGTAAGTTCTGATGCAAAGTCTGATATTGTAAATTCTGATAAGAAAACTGTTAACATAAACTCTGATGCTAAATCCGCTGCAAATGTTAACAAACTTAATAAGGCCAAAGGATCCAAGCAAGTCTGGGTCCTTAAAACTAATCATTAGTGGTCTTTGTGATTGCAGGGCAACAGGAAGAACATCCTAGTTCTGGATAGTGGATGTTCAGGACATATGACTGGAAATAAAGCCCTGATATCAGACTTTGTGGAGAAAGTTGGCCCAGGTGTTTCTTATAGAGATGGCAATATGGGAAAAACTATGGGATATGGAAATATCAATCTTAGGGATGTCATCATTGAAAAAGTAGCTCTGGTCTCAGGATTTAAACACAATCTGCTGAGTGTTAGTCAAATCTGTGACAGAGGTTATCATGTGGATTTCTTTGAAGAACATTGTGAAATTGTAAGCAATTTACAGGCAAAGTTGTTCTGAAAGGATACAGGCATGGTAACATTTATGAAGCCAAGCTTTCAACAAGTACTGATGGTTCTGCAATCTGTCTATTGAGTAGAGCATCAATTGAAGAAAGCTGGGATTGGAATAAGAAACTCTCTCATTTAAATTTCAATAATATAAATGAACTAGTCAAGAAAGATCTTGTGAGAGGACTTCCAAAATCAGTATTGGCTCCTGATGGCCTTTGTGATTCATGTCAGAAGGCAAAATAAGGAAAATCTTTATTCCAAGACTGAATCATCAATTCTTGAGCCTTATCAGCTACTACATGTTGATATATTTGGTCCAGTGAATGTCATGTCTATTGCAAAGAAGAAATATGCTATGGTCATAGTGGATGAGTTCACCAGATACATATGGGTTTATTTCTTGCACACAAAAAGTGAAACTCCATCTATCTTGATTGATCATGTCAAGCAACTGGATAAATTGGTCAAAGATTCTGTGAAGATCATAAGAAGTGATAATGGCACTGAGTTCAAGAATTTGATCATAGAAGAGTTCTGCAAAGACCATGGAATAAAGCAAGAATTTTCTGTTCCTGGAACTCCATAGCAAAATGGAGTTGTTGAAAGAAAGAATAGAACTCTTATTGAAGCTGCACGAACTATGCTTGATGAAGCAAAGTTGCCAACATACTTTTAGGCTGAAGCTGTGCAGACTGCTTGTTTTACTCAGAATGCAACACTTATCAACAAGCATGGAAAAACACCATATGATATGGTGAAGAAAAAGAAGCCAAATCTGAAGTATTTTCATGTATTTGGATGCAAGTGTTTTGTTCTTAAGACTCATCCTGAACAGCTATCCAAATTTGATCTAAAAGCTGATGAAGGAATTTTTGTTGGATATCCACTTTCCATAAAAACCTTCAGAGTCTACAATTTGAAAACAAGGGTTATCATGGAATCTATCAATGTTTCTTTTGATGATAAGAAGATTACTGGACTTGAAGATTTCAATGATCATGATCAGCTGAGATTCGAAAATGAAGTCTTAAATTCTGATTCTGTAAATCCTGACAGTTTAAATCCTGATACTGCAAACTCTGATGGATTAAACTCTGATGTTATTGAAACTGTTGTAAGTCATATGTCATAGGCCTATTTGTATATTCGAGGATTCAACTCAACTCAAATAAGAATGTAATAAGTAAATAGTGGATCGACCGTCAGAGAGATCTCGCAAAGTAATATCTGTCAAAGGATTCAGAAACAAGGTTCATCTACAGACTTGAGGAGTTAATTCACTGGAAGAAGTTCAAGAAGTTGATCATGCCTCAGTGATATAAATCAAGATCGTGGATTTAATCAAGTGACAGAGATCTCGTCAGAGTATCATTAATTACAAGGATTTAATCAGAAGAAAATCAAAGTGTCAAAGTCAAGACATGAAGAAACATCACGGAAGTTAGTCACTCATGAACCAGACAGTACATCGAGTGTCAACATTGAAGTGGTGGAATTGATTCATAATTTTCAGTGATTTTCAGAAGATCTGCAGAAGGATGGGTGCTGTTGAAGACTAAAATTAATTCTCTATTAATTAATTAAGTCATCTAATTTAATTAAGAAAATAAATTATATCTGCGAAGAAAATTTATTTATTAATTGAATTAATTGATTAATTAATTCTGAATTAATTTTAGGAATTTTCAGAATTTAAATTGGATTAAAATCTGCATTAAATCAACAAGACAATTGAAAATGAACTAGCATGACAATCAGGATTGTCATACCGATTGTCATGCTAGGCCATTTTCAATAGTCTCACCGAAAGTTACACTAGGAGAAGGATTGTCTTGCTAGTTCATTCAGATTGTCTTGCTAGTTCAATCCATTGTCCTACCGAAAGTCTTGCCAGCTATAGGATTGTCATGCCAATTCAATTCTATTCGGCTGTTGATTAAAAAGAAGCAGAGAAGCAGCATCTCAATCATCCAGAACACAGAAGTCAAGAACAAAGCAGAAAAGAAAAACAAGAAGAAATATTTCATCTTTTCATCTGCATACTTCAAGATTAAATTTCTAGATTGTAAAGTTAAATCCAATCCACTAGAAATCTTTATCTTGCTCTTGTGTAACAATCTAGCGGATTAAAATCCCTAGAACTTAATCTCAAATCGCGTTTAGCATTTGATTCTAATTATTGCAAAAATAGAAAAAGTTCATGTCGAATTTATTCTAAATTTGTGATAATTAATTTGAGATTAATTCCTTGTAATCGATACAGTTGTTGTAACACCTTTCAAGTTTAATAATATTCTTATTTAACTTGAATTTTGTTTCACATTTTTTATTCCGCATTTAATTCGATTATTCGGTACTGTTTGTATTCAACCCCCCTTCTACAAACACATTGGGACCTAACAATTGGTATCAGAGCCTTCTGATTAACGAACAAATCAAGATCCTAGACTTTTGTGATTTTTCAACTCCTTGAATTTTTATTTATTCAAAAATTCATAATGACTTCACATAAAGTTGGAACCGTTAAAATTCCACAATTTGATAAAGAGAATTATATCATGTGGAAGAAGAAGATGCTATTATTTTTACAAGTTACAAATCCCAAATATTCAAACTTATTAAAGAAGGGTATAAAAACTCCGATGGTTATTGAACCGGAGGTAATAATAGATGGTGTGGTGACTACTAAAGCTAGAACCTATCCAAAAGAGCCCGAAGATTTTACTCCTGCTGAGAAGGAAGAAGCCTCCTTGGATGCCAGCCTTCAATTAATATTAATTGATTCCCTTGATCCCTTGATGAACAGACATGTGATGAACTGTAAAAATTCTAAATACATGTGGGAAACTATTGAGGTAATTAATGAAGGCACAGAGGAAGTTAGGGAGAACAAGTTGGAAATCCTAACCTCTGAATATGAACATTTCAAATCAAATCCAGGAGAAGGAATTACTGAAGTGTTTGAGAGGTACAATGCGTTGATCAACAACCTGAACATCAATGGAAAGTATTATTCAATCAGGGAGGTCAACAAAAAGTTCCTTTTAACACTGCCAGCTCATCTTGAACATAGAATCACTGCCATTAGAGAAGCTAGAGATCTGAGTGAGATTTCTTTGGACAGGCTCTATGCAGTGTTAAAAACCTATGAGTTGGAGCAGATTCAACAGAAGGAAGTCTACGGGAATGATAGAATGGTCAGCACATCTACTGCACTTGTAGCTGAAGGTCAACAACAACAACAATCTCAACAGTTAGAAAGAATGGTACAGTTTTCCAAGGGTGAGGAAAATGAGTTAGTAGCAGAATATGATCCTCCTACTACAAATCAATCAAGTGATGATTTTTATTCCTTGGAAGAGCTGGAGCAATTGGAAGACGAGTCAATGGCCCAAATTGTCAAGAGATTCTCCCATGTCAGATTCAAGAGGAATCCCAAGCTTAAGTACAAGTCCAACTACAACAAATTCCAGAAAGGTGGATCTTCATCCTCTAACACCAGCAGTGGTGGATACAAAACAGGGATGGTTGATCGGAGCACCATTAGATGCTATAACTGCAATGAGTTGGGACACTTTGCCACAGAATGTAGGAAGCCAAAGCAAGTAAGAAAGAACTCTGAAAGGGCTTATCTGGCAAAGGGAAGAAGCTGGGATGATACTGATAGTGAAGATGAAGATGAAGGAAATCTTGCTCTTATGGCTATTGATGGAAAAGCTTCATCGTCAAGAATAGAGGTAAAACTTTCTGATGCTGAAATGGTTTATCATCTAAGAGGTAACTTAGATTGTGCACGTCGTGATAATGAACTGTTAAGTTTACAGATCACAGACCTTGAGAAAGAGGTCAATGAATTAAGACTTGTGCACATTAATCAAGACAAATTAAAAGAACAGGTATCTTTTCTAGAGAATAGAGTTGACTGTTATAGAAAACTCAAAACTATTCTCAAAGACAAGATCACCGGTCTTGAGACTAAGGTTAGAGCCTACTTCAATTCTTGTTCGAAGGCTAAAGAGTTCTACAGTAAGCAAGCTGTTAATCAAACATCTGGAATAGGTTATGATTACAATGCTGCTATTGGAGAATTAGGCATAAACTCCCCTCCTCATGTCTGTGCTAAAGGGAGGGAAGTACCACATGTGCTTAAGGGTGTTGATGAACCCCTCTATAAAGCATCAATTGCTGAACCATTTGATGCGACCTCTTCTGTTATTCAAGAAGAAATACGTGCTGAAGATCTTGCTAATGAGAAGGTTGTTTCCAAGTCAAGTGTGTCGAAAGTTCCAGTCAAAGTTGTGAAAGCAACTGAGACTAACTCAGACACACATGAGTTGGATAACAAAAATGCCATGTCTACAATGCATAAATTGCATGCTGTTAATCACTCTCATAAGGCATGTGGTGTTTCTAATTGTATGTCTTGTGCTTTTAATATGATGTATGCTTATTTTAATGGTAAGCATGTGTCTAATGATAAGACTACTCCTCGTCAGCATGTGAATAACAAGAAACATGATAGGTGTAAGACTGCTAGTCCTTCTAAGGCTAGAAAGGAGACATTTGTGCCTAAGCTTAAACAGAAATTTGTTAAGGCTGTTTACAAGGTCAAATGTTCAGTCATTGAGGATGTTGAGACCATTAAAATTAAAAATGTTGTTTTGCCTGACAAAGGACAATTCTACAAGTGTGCCGGGCCCAACCAAGTTTGGGTTCCGAAGAAGGTCTAATCCATTTGTAGTGCAGGGCATTAAACAGGTGTAACCGGTAGTGTGGATTCTTGACAGTGGATCATCAAGACATATGACCGGAGATAGAGCCCTGCTATAAAATGTGGTTGAGAAAGCTGGCCCCCTGGTTACCTTTGGAGATAACAGCAAAGGTTTATCTGAGGGATATGGCTATTTGCAAGCTGGGAATGTTATCATTGTAATTTTGTATATTGTGCTAGGTTATTATCAGGAAGCAGTATCTAACATATAGCACCAGTGACGAGACTTGAGAATATTACGACATATCAAGCACCTGCTGCACATTACACTTGGAATTGTACTCTAGTAAGATGTGTACAAGTGTACTCCTAGTATACTGCTCAAGCAATCGTCAAGGACATGGTATGGCACTCTAACTGCAGTTACAATTTTATATGAATAAGTAGAGTCGTCATATTTATAACTATCTTATCACTAAGCACAATCATATTGTTTTATATGTGCAGTGGTATATTGTTTATGCAACATAACAATTAGTATCTAAAGTACTTGACAAGTATCGGTCAATGATATGTTGTTAACATTATGTTGCAGATATTTGTAAGCTTTTGACATGAATGAGAATTACTTAGACTTTACCCTAAGTGATCAATGTTTTATCAAAAACTCATTCATATTGAAAAACAAAATTAAACTTCTTTCTACATTACTGATTTCTTATTTCATGTAAAATCTTTTAAAATCACTATTGTAAATCATTTTCTCTCTATTACCATATATTCTGTGTTACAGGTTCAGTCTCCAATGACTTTCTTTCATTGACAGTCATGAGGTTGAAAACCCACAACGTCTATCCCAGACTGTAAAGACAAACACAAAAATAGAACCAACCAACACTCTCTTACCACTAAATGTAGTATGAATGAGCGTGAAGGAGATAGTGCCTAGTGCACCACATAAGGAAGGTTCTGTAGTCAACCCAGTAGCTCTGTCTCCTACATAGATGAGTAGTATTTAAACCGAGACAACTGCTAGCACCCATACATCTTCTCAAAAAGATGTAATGGCTGAAAAGGCACAAAAACAGTTACTAGATTCATTCTCTCAACAGGGTGCGTCTATTGAAATTTGCCTGTCGGCCGAGGTATCCGATGTAGTGTCACCATTTCAAACATAAACAATTCTTGATGCACAAGGAAATGTTACACACACAAAGGATGAGTTGACGGAAACAAGAGTTTTGACCATTTTAAGGTCAGATTCGATTGTTTAAGGTTCGTTAATTGACCAATTGCCTTTACAGGTGTTAGGAGAGGATACTGATCCAAAAGCCATATGTCAGTGGTCAGTGTCTACCTCCCCAGGCTTAAATCCCCTGGATGCATCTGCGGATAGTGGATCTGACATAGGCGCAGATCGGCAACTTGTTGACAATGATTCAGATATTACCTGATGAGTCACAAGGAAGTGTCTTCACAGACATTAGAAGGGAACTTTGATCTTTATGCTAAAATCGTTGGATCATTGTTTACCTTCCCAGAATTCAAATCTGGAACCCTAAAAGGGAAACTAGTAACTTGTAAATTATGACTCAGATTCATCTGACGAGTTTAACAAGGATGGGGATTTGTGAACTCCCATTGCACCACCTGTGACCTCCTTAAGGATGGCTAAGGTGATTTTCCTTGCAGGTACAGCTAGATTATGGAGCTATGAGAGAAGAGTGATACACTTGTGAGAATGAGTGTAAACACGAGTGGAGAGAAGAGTGAAACACATGTGAGGTACACTAAAACATAATCACACACTCACAGTGAGGAAGAAAGAGAAACTACTTGTTATTTCTTTTCTAACCAAGTGAAATATGAGAACTCCTTCATACGACTGCATACATTCCTTCTTTAAGGGGGAGATAAAAGCTTAAGTAATAGTGTGGAGGATTCCTCAACTAAGGGGGAGAAATAGCAGGGAGGAAGAAAAAGATCCTATATGTACACTACACCACACCATTGTTGTTTTTAACTACGGATCCTATTGTACGGGAGAGGTGGTAAACACAAGGTGATTTTCTAGTAAGGGAAGAAGCTGTTAGGGGAGTACCATTGGTTTTTATCTGCGGATCCTATTGTACAGGAGAGGTGGTAAATGAAGGTGATCTTCTTTAATCAGTTGATTCTCATAGGGGGAGAAGCAAGAGAGATATGGGCTTCTCAACAGGAAATGTGGTTGTACAAATGAAGATGGAACTACTTGAAGATATGTTCAGTCTAGAGGAACATCTACTTGGAATCTGGAAAATGTTAAATCTCATCCAGAACTTTTCTACTATTTACTTTGCATGTATGTTTATATCTTTTTCTTATTTATTAGTTGAGTTATCCTCTAGGTATTTGTGTGTTATTGTCTAACAAACAAATAGGGGGAGATTGTAAGTCATATGTCATAGGCCTATTTGTATATTCGAGGATTCAACTCAACTCAAATAAGAATGTAATAAGTAAATAGTGGATCGACCGTCAGAGAGACCTCGCAAAGTAATATCTGTCAAAGGATTCAGAAACAAGGTTCATCTACAGACTTGAGGAGTTAATTCACTGGAAGAAGTTCAAGAAGTTGATCATGCCTCAGTGATATAAATCAAGATCGTGGATTTAATCAAGTGACAGAGATCTCGTCAGAGTATCATTAATTACAAGGATTTAATCAGAAGAATATCAAAGTGTCAAAGTCAAGACATGAAGAAACATCACGGAAGTTAGTCACTCATGAACCAGACAGTACATCGAGTGTCAACATTGAAGTGGTGGAATTGATTCATAATTTTCAGTGATTTTCAGAAGATCTGCAGAAGGATGGGTGCTGTTGAAGACTAGAATTAATTCTCTATTAATTAATTAAGTCATCTAATTTAATTAAGAAAATAAATTATATCTGCGAAGAATAATTTATTTATTAATTGAATTAATTGATTAATTAATTCTGAATTAATTTTAGGAATTTTCAGAATTTAAATTGGATTAAAATCTGCATTAAATCAACAAGACAATTGAAAATGAACTAGCATGACAATCAGGATTGTCATACCGATTGTCATGTTAGGCCATTTTCAATAGTCTCACCGAAAGTTACACTAGGAGAAGGATTGTCTTGCTAGTTCATTCAGATTGTCTTGCTAGTTCAATCCATTGTCCTACCGAAAGTCTTGCCAGCTATAGGATTGTCATGCCAATTCAATTCTATTCGGCTAATGATTAAAAAGAAGCAGAGAAGCAGCATCTCAATCATCCAGAACACAGAAGTCAAGAACAAAGCAGAAAAGAAAAACAAGAAGAAATATTTCATCTTTTCATCTGCATACTTCAAGATTAAATTTCTAGATTGTAAAGTTAAATCCAATCCACTAGAAATCTTTATCTTGCTCTTGTGTAACAATCTAGCGGATTAAAATCCCTAGAACTTAATCTCAAATCGCGTTTAGCATTTGATTCTAATTATTGCAAAAATAGAAAAAGTTCATGTCGAATTTATTCTAAATTTGTGATAATTAATTTGAGATTAATTCCTTGTAATCGATACAGTTGTTGTAACACCTTTCAAGTTTAATAATATTCTTATTTAACTTGAATTTTGTTTCACATTTTTTATTCCGCATTTAATTCGATTATTCGGTACTGTTTGTATTCAACCCCCCTTCTATAAACACATTGGGACCTAACAACTGTGGTGACTATGCCAAAGGAAGATGCACCTGTACAGGGGGAGCATACTAAAGATACAACCACATCTCAAGAAGCATTAGAACCTACAACAGGATCCTCAAGTTCTGATGGGCCAAGTTCTGATAATTCTGGAAACTCATGTTCAGATATTTCTGGAAACTCAAATACTGAAGGATCCAACTCAGAGAGCATAATTTCAGGGGGAGCATTAGAAAATGTTGATGGAGACAGCATAGATCATGGGGGAGCATCCAGTTCTAGAGATAACCTTCCATTTGCAAGGAAGTGGACTAAAGCACATACACCTGACTTAATTATTGGAAATCCTGATGCAGGTGTCAGAACTAGAACAGCTACATCAAATGAATGTCTCTATCATTCTTTTCTATCTCAGACTGAACCAAAGAAAGTGGAAGAAACTCTTCAAGATGCTGATTGGGTGCAAGCAATGCAGGAAGAGTTAAATGAATTTGAAAGAAATAAAGTCTGGACCCTAGTTCCAAGACCAAAGAATAGGTATGTTGTTGGTACAAAGTGGGTGTCCGGGAAACAAAACTGATAGTGATGGCATAATTACAAGGAATAAAGCAAGGCTGGTTGCAAAAGGATACTCTCAACAGGAGGGAATTGATTATGATGAAACATTTGCACCAGTTTCTAGATTGGAATCCATAAGGATATTTTTGGCTTATGCTGCTCACAAGAAGTTTAAAGTCTCTCAAATAGATGTGAAAAGTGCTTTTCTCAATGAAGAATTGGAAGAAGAGGTATATGTTGAACAACCTCCAGGCTTTGTAGATCCCAAATTTCCCAATCATGTCTACAGGTTTGATAAAGCACTTTATGGCCTTAAGCAAGCTCCAAGAGCATGGTATGAGACTTTTGCTCAGTTTTTTCTGGAAAGTGAATTTAACAGAGTGACTATTGACAAAACACTGTTCTACCTCAACCATGGAAAGGACTTACTTTTGGTGCAAATATATGTTGATGATATCATTTTTGGTTCTATAAATGACAGACTTTGTAAGAAGTTTGCCAAGCTGATGCAGTCAAGATATCAAATGAGTATGATGGGAGAACTTAACTATTTTCTGGGCCTTCAAGTCAAGCAGAATGAAGAAGGAACTTTTATTTGTCAATCTAAGTACACCAGAAATTTGTTGAAAAAGTTTGGAAAGCAAGATTGCTCAAGTGCATCCACTCCTATGGGCACTGCAACTAAGTTGGATAAGGATACTGGTAAATCAGTAGATATTTCTGATTATAGAGGTATGATTGGCTCTCTACTCTATCTAACTGCAAGTAGACCTGATATCATGTATGCTACCTGTCTTTGTGCAAGATTTCAAGCAGATCCAAGAGAACCTCACTTAACAGTTGTGAAAAGAATTTTCAAGTACCTTAAGGGTACAGCTGATCTGGGATTGTGGTATCCTAGAGAATCAGACTTTAAGCTAATAGGTTACTCAGATGCAGATTTTGCAGGATGCAAAATTGACAGGAAAAGCACAAGTGGAAGCTGCCAATTCCTTGGAGGCAGATTGGTTTCTTGGTTTAGCAAAAAACAGAAGTCAATTTCCATATCAACTGCAAAAGCAGAATACATTGCTACAGGAAGCTGTTGTGCACAGATTCTTTGGATGAAGAATCAGTTACTGGATTATGGGTTAGAATTTTCTAAAATCCCTATTTACTGTGATAATCAAAGTGTTATTGCTATGGCAGGTAATCCAGTTCAACACTCAATGACAAAGCACATCAGTATTAGGTACCACTTCATAAGGGAACATGTGGATGAAGGTACAGTGGAATTGCATTTTGTTCCAACAGATCAACTAGCAGATATCTTCACAAAACCACTGTGTGAAGCTACTTTTACAAGATTGGTAAATGAACTTGGAATGGTTTCAGGTTCTTTCTCTAAATCTGCTTAGTTGATGTTATGATATATCAGACTTTATGATCAGTATTTACAGATATTACTATCTTTGTGTATTCTGTGCTTAAATTGAAATTTGCTTAAGTGCTGATTGTTGTCTGATGTGAATTTCTAAACTCTGATAGTGATATGAATGTTTCTGTGACTATTCAATCCAATGAGGATAACTGTGCTAGATGCTGACCTAATAGTCTTTAATATACTAAAGATCCCATGTATGAAGTAATTGTTTATGTGGAAATCTTTTAACACAAGCAAATTCTGATATTGAGCTTAGTTAAGTTTACTTTGTGTATCTTATTACTAAGTCAAAAACTAGAATAGTGCTTCTTATCTGTTAAGTTCTGATGTTAGTAAATCTGATGGATGTACTAAGTGCTGATAAGCCTCACTTATCAAAAGAAAAAGAAAAGAAAAGAAATAAAAATCAGGAACTCCTCTGAGATCTAGAGTAAAAATGTGGAAGGGAAGACCCAGGTACATTGCTGGTATTAAGTAATATGCATTAGAAAAGCAAAAAAATATTTCTTGGTGACTTTTCACACTCTATGATTACTAGAGAAATACTCCGATAATAGCATAAATTCTGATAAGCAGCCGTGACTCACTTACACTGAGAAGCCACTGTAAAATGGAATTTCAAAAGATGCATAAAATGAGCATAAAACAGTTGAGGTGGACTCATGCATGAACTCATTCTAAAGTAGGCTTCAGAATAATGACAGATTTTGAGCAAAGTTCTTAGTTATGCCTTATTTCTAAGATGTACTAAAGTGAATCAGACTTTACTCTTTGTCTGATATTCAGCTTAATGCACACACATACACTCCATATGAATGATGAAAAGTACTGTGGTGATAAATGTTATTTTAGATGAACAGTTTATGTGTCAGATTGCATAAATTCTGAGGACAAGTTCTAATGGAAGTTCTGATGATTAAGTTCGAAGGAAACCATATCAGTATCTGTGTGAAGAATTACAGGGATAACCATTCACTTTTCGAGTTAAGGAGCCATATTCTGATGACTTTTAAATCCTGATAATAATCAAGTTCTGATGCTGACGTGGCAGTATTTATTTACTTGGTTTATTTTTGGTCATTACTTGAACGATAATATTTTTACAGAATATTGGTTTATGTGAGAGAAAATAGTCATAATCATTATGGGTTAGTGGTTAACGTGTATGTCCTGAAAAAATGCATGTGCACGGTAATTATTGCTTATTTTACGTGCCCATTAACTCTTGTTCTAACCGTTTACTAACTGTTCACATGGTGTCAGGTGTAAAGTGTATCACATGCTTCAAAAATACAATTGTTGAGTGGAGAGAGTATATATATGATAGATAAAAGATTTTCTAATCTTTTACTTACTTTTCTATTCTAAATCTCTTTTACTTTCTCTCTCTCTCTCTCTCTCTCTCTTTTATTTTCTGAAGTTGTTTTTCTCTCAGGACTTTTTACAAACACTTTGCAAACATACTCTTACTCACTTAATTTCTTACAAAAATGGCACCAAAAAACGTAATTTTTGATGGAGCTAAGTTTGTTCCTAATAACTTCTCCGCTATTCTTAGCAAGTCAAAAGCCCCATCAGAACTTCACTTCATTCAGGACTTTCTTGCTAGTTCTGATATTGGATACGCTCTGACCGAACCTGATGCAGTCTCTGGTACTCAAGTTCTGGAGTTCTGGAGAAGCGGAGTATATGATGGTGGTGGTGCTCAAGGGTCCCCAAGTATTATTTTTTCATCAGGGGAGGATGAGCATGTCGTGACATTGGCTACGGTTTGATAAGCACTGCAGCTGCCTGAGAACTATATTGAAGAGCCAGTTCTTCAAAACATGATGGTCAGTCTGGGGTATGAGAGGACATTGGCAAATCTGGGTCAGTTGAAGAGATCTTACATAAGGAGGGAATGGAGTTTCTTCTTTGACTGCATAACCAAGGCTTTTGCAAACAAATGTTCTAATTTCGATGCAATCCCCATATTCAGCCAACAAATCGGGTATGCTCTCATTAACCAAACTGATTTTGATTATGCAAGTGTTGTCTTAGGTTTCATTGGGGATAGAATGATAGAAGATAGAAATACTGTTTACTTTGCTAGATTCTGTCAGCTTATCTATAATTTTTGTTGTGATGATAAGCCCCAATCAGCTAGTGAATTAATTTCATCATTCAGACTAGCTAAAAGAGCTTTTAATGACTTATTATATACTGATAATAAGAAGGATCTCTTAAGACCCCTCCTAGTTCCTTTATCTGTCAAACAAGCCTTAATAACCTATGATCCAGTTAAATACACTGAACTATATCCTGATGTCCAACCATCAGAACCTCATCCATCAGCACCTACCACATCTACACAAACACCTCAAACATCTCAACCGCAACCCTCAGCATCTACGGTGAAGCCTTCATCTTCAAGACCAAAGAGGACAAAGAATGTACCTCAGTCTCAGCAGAAGAAGAGGAGAATTATTCTAAGAGATAAATCAGATACTGAGGAACAAGTTCCCATATTAGAACATTTTGTTGTAGAAGCTGAGAAGGTCTCTTCTCATAAAGATACTGTAACTGGGAGTTCTAGGCCCCTCAAATGGCTTAGAAAGTTAAATTATGATGATAAAGCTCCTACAGTGTCTTCACCTTTGAAGAAATTGAAGAAACAGAGAGCTCACAGGGACATAGTTAAGTCAGATTCAGATGTAGTGGAAGCAGCTAAGAAAAGGGATCAGGAATCTATGATCTCAATAGAACCAACTGTTATTGAATCACTTCCTTCTGCACAACCAGAAATTGCTCAAAATAGAATACCTGCACCTCCTATATTACCTATAGTTGATCCAGTACATACTGAAGAACCAGGTACAAGTGCTGAAATTGATATTCATAACTTGATTGTGCCTGAGGTTTTGTACTTGGAAGCTCCACCAATTCAACTCACTCCACCAACATCATTTTTGGAGTTGATCAGTACCTTTCTGCAGATCAGAATTTAGAGGATGATGTTGAAGCCTCTATAGCCTCACATACTACTATTTTATCAGAGGATGCTGATACTGCAGCTTCTACAAGTTCTGATGCTGCCAATGAGGAAACTACTGGTGAAGCTGCTACCAATCTAAATGCTGATGCAGCTGGTTCATCTGGACATGCACCTCAAAAAACAGTTAATAAAGCTGATCTAATCAAGAAGTTTGTTAAGGAAGCACTAGTACCTTGGAGTGAAACTCCTAGAGGAAATGAGTGGACTAAGGAATGGAACACAGTTAGTTTTGTTCCTTCTGAAAAGATTCTTGCTGAGCATCTGGCAAAAGCTGATGAAATGCTGATAAATGATGATTTCAAGGCATAGCTGAGAGTTACTGCATTGAGTACGCACCTTCAAGGTCAACACTCAACAACTCATGCCAAGGTGAATAAAATTCAAGAAACTTTGATCCAGCAAGATATGAATGTGAAACTTGAAAAGAGCAGATTTTTCAAGCCAGCCTTTGACAGAATTGCCTACATTGAGAAAACTCAGGAGAAGCAACAAACTCAGATTGATGAAATTTTAAAGAATCAAGCTTCTCAGCAAAATCAACTCAACGAGATCCAATCCTCAGTGGAATTGCTTGTCTCTCTTCTTTTACCTGCTGATGCCAAAAAGGGGGAGAAAGTGATTAAGTCCAATTGCAAATCTATTCAGACACTGAAGGGAAAAGATGATGGAAATGATGACCAGGGAAACTTTAATAAGGGTAGAGGTCAAGGTCAAGGCAAAGAATTTTCATCAAGTAAATCTAGAATTACAAGTCAAGGAACAAGTTCTGATATTGGGAGAAGAATAAGTTCTGATACTGGTAAGAGGATAATTTCTGGTGAACATTTGGAACTTGATGAAGAAATTTCAAAGAAGTTATTTCTTAAAGAAAATCCAGGAATGGACTTTGAAAGTCTAAAGGAGGAAAGCTAGACTCAAAGCAGAAGGTGTCAAGATAAAATCTAAAGCTTCTGTTGTTGAAAAGAAATTTCAAAAGCCTAAAGGTATTGTGATAAAGGAAATAACAAATTCTGACGCAACCAAAGCCAAGTCACAAGTGGAAATTGATCCAAGGTCCAAGGGCAAATAAAAAGTTGATGAACCTGTAAAGGTTTATATGCCAGTCATGGATGAAGAAATAACTGATGATGAAGAAGATGCTAGTCTTACTCTGATGCAAAAGAAGATTTTTTAAACAACCTCTAACATGGCTCATGTTGTTCAGAATCAAGATGTAGTAAGTTCTGATATGACAGTAAAGCAAGCAACCTCTGACATAGCTCAAGTTGGCTTGATATCAGAAAATAAGGAAAAGGAAACCTCTGACATTGCTCATGTTAAACCTTCAAAGATACTCCTACCAGGATTCACCAAAGCTAAACAGACTCAACTTTTGAAGACTGCAATAAGTGGTTTTGAAGCAAGAGTTGTTACAGGAAAGGAAGCAAGAGATAAATCTGGATTGGGTAGTTCTGATGAAAGAAGAGTACATAACACTACCAATGATCCAACTTCCTTAAGTGAACCAGGTGTTGGAGCAACTCCTGAAAGGTTGAATCGACTTGAATCTGTACAAATGGTTTACCATACCTTTTTGAAAGAACATATCCTGTTATATTTTATGACAGATGGAAGTGTATACCATATTAGGCAGAATGCTATACCACTGAAGTATTTTGAGGAACTGGAACATGTTATATTCCTACTTGAAGTGAGAAACAGATTAAGAGATAGTGCTGCAGGTTATTTAAAGTCACAAATTCAAAGACAGAAAAAGCTTTACTCTGTAAAGTCTGACAGCACATATTGTCCCAAGTACAGAGATCACAAAGGTGATATTGTTGAAATGAAGCCTAACTCTGCTAAGATCATAACTACTTTTCTGGGTTATAAGGATATGGAATTCAATCTAGAGTCTGACAAGGCATATCTGATTAGACTAGATCAGGAGATAAGAAAAGCTAAGATAAATGATCTCAGAGCAGCTATTTTTCAAACTAGTGAAGATACAGCTGAATTGATAAATGCTACAAGGAGGATGGTCAATGAACTTGAATATGCTGAGAGATGTCTGTTGAAGAACTATCTCAGAACAACTCCTAACATTAAAGAGATCAGAAATTGAAGCCAAGTCAAAGTTCTACAACTGCTTAAATTCTGAAGTGTATACAGACTGAAGCTGTTATCAGACCTTAAGATGGTAAAGCTGAAAGGACTGCAAGTTGTAGTTATCTAGTCAAATTCTCATGCATTTGTACTTAATGTTTTTGACATCATCAAATATCTGTTAAACTTGTATATTATGCTAATTTACAAGTTGGGGGAGATTGTTAGATATATTTGATAATGTCATGTGTAATATGATTTGTGTTTAGTTTTCAGATCTTACTTAACAGGACAAATCAGTACTTAACTGGAAATAAACACTTATACTGAAGTCAGAACTTAAGATATCAGAACTTAAGTTATCAGAACTTAAGTTATCAGAACTTAAGTTATCAGAAGATATTTATCAGGAGATAATATCAAGAATTAAGGAGACTTTCAGATAAGGCAGGCGGCTGATTGAAAGGACAGAAGATCGAGACGAAGACAGAAAAAAATATGCATAAAGAAGGAATTCTATGAAGAATAGAATACTTGGAAGAAAAGATAACTAGTTGATATATTTTAGGAAGCAGAATTATATTCCATATCAATTAGAAGATTATCTTGTAACTGTGTAGTATATAAACACAGGCATAGGGTTTACACTATAAGTGTTATCTTAATCGAAGTTATTATTCATTGTAACCCTAGCAGCTCTCGTGATAATTTGTTCATCACTGAGAGAGGACAGTTCCATATTATAACAGAGTTTATTGTGTTGAATAAAATCTGTTTTCTGTTACTTGAGTTCTTATATTCGATTTGATTGTAGTAAACACTGTATTCAACCCCCTTCTACAGTGTGTGTGACCTAACATACAGTTAATACAATCAATTCGATAAAGTTTCAACAGAATCAACAATTTTTATATTAACAGATAAAAACTGATTACAAACGTACTCTCTCAAAAGGATGAACAATTATCCTTGAGAGCTTCTAGGTTATGTGAAAGATATAACAATGTTGCAATGCTTATAGCATGGACCTAATATTTGCTTTATATATAGAACATCTACACAATGTATAAGGAATTATTTTCTATCAACAACAAGGAAACCTATGCAATGCTTCTGAGATAAAGTCCTTCACCGCCTTGAGTTCCTGTTTCCTTTTTCTTATAAAAGATCAACTGATGTAATAAATACTGATTACATCATCCGTTGACATCATCATCCGTCGATATCATCATCTGTTGATATCATCATCCGTTGACATTGTTATCATCCGTTGATACATAAGTTCTGATGTGAACTTCTGATAATTTCTGCTTGATATCATCAATTGCTCATAACAATTGTATTTTAGAGAAGCCATTAATACTCGAGAGAGGTTATTGGTATTTTATAGGATGCGCCTTTCCTCTTGAGTAGTATATGATTGATTTGGGGTGGGAAATCATAATTGCATTGATTCATGCTAGTGGGGATACTTAACTCTGGATGTTTTTAGTTATTTAATTAATACAACGTATTTGCTTTAGTATAATTTTAGTTAATAAATCTCTCAATTTTTATTGTGTTACTTGCTTAGTTAAATCGAGTCAAGATTACTAGTGATTGGTACCTTTGTCTCTATGGGATCGACTCTGACTTACACTACTATATAGTTAAAAAGATTTGTTAGGAATTATTATTTGATAGGCACGCGACGGCCTTGTCAAATTTTTGGCGCCGCTGCCGGGGATCGAACCCGGTTCACCCGCGTGATAGGGGGACTACTCACCACTATATTATTTGATGCATGCTTACATAACTTGGAAAAAGTGTTGCATAGATGTAAAGAAGTTAGTCTAATTTTAAATTGGGAAAAGTGTCACTTTATGGTACAATAGGGTGTAATTTTGGGTCATGTTATCTCAAAAAGAGGCATCGAAGTCGATAGAGCTAAGGTAGAGGTTGTTGATATAACGACTCGTGTATATTCTTTTATTTTTATTATATTTAAAGTGTAATAAAGGTTTAAATAATTAAATCAAATGTGTGTAATAGTTTTGGCAGCAGTTATTGATTTTTATTTAACTATTTGTGATCTGTTGATATGTGGGATTGAATTGTGTGATTTATTAGTGAGTTATACGACTTTATCTCGCTTGTAAAACTGATTTTATTACAGTTTCAATTCCATAAATACTTGGATTGTTTCTAAAATTGGTTTTATAATTTTATAATGCTAATAATTATTTTTAGGACTTTATAAAATTTGGAAATCAATATTTTATTAATTATTTATTCTTAAATGATTTTTTGAGTGTGTTTGGTTGTAAAATCCATATTTAATTATGGAAATCTTCAAAAATTACGAAACTCATATTTTATGAAGGTTATAATATTTGGAGAATTTTAAAATTATTTTGGAAATTTTCGGGAATCGTTTTATCCGCGCGTCGTTTCGTTATTTGTTAAAAGCGGGTATAAAGTACACCTTAAAAAGTGTTTTAAAAATTGCGAAACTTATGTTGTATAAACTTCGGGATATTTATGACATTTTAAGATTATTTTCATAATTTTCTGGAATTATTTTTCGTGCACCTTTGTCCGTTAAATTCGAGTTTCAGGACAAAACCGAGCTTCAGAGTCTCCGTATCTATCTTAAGTATTACGTGTCAGTTTCTTATTAACCTGGGACACGTGTTATGCCTCATGTTGCAACATCTGTTAACAAATAAAAAAAAGAAGAAAGAAACAACCCCCCGGTTATTCATTATCTTCTTCGAGTCTCTCTACTCTCTATTCTCTCATTCTCTCTCTCTAATCTCATTATTCTCTCTCTCGTAATCTCTATCTCTCTGTTCCTCGTACTCTTCCTCCCCCGCTTTCTACCTCCTCTCGGTAATTCCTATGCCGCCTGTTTCTTTTATTTCATCGCCGGTTCTTCTCTTTTTCTGGTCGTTGTCGCCGCCGGTTCTCCGGTTTGGTGGCGGCGGTAGGTGATTATGTGTGTGTATTGTGTGATTCTGTGTGTGCTTCTGTGTTTGTGATATGTGCGTGTGTTTGTAATGTGTGTGTATGTGTGTCTGTGATGTGCGTGTGTGCGATGGGAAGTGTTGGTTGTGCAGTGGTGGTGCGGCTGTGTTCATGGTGTTGGACTTTCTGTGTTGTTGGGCTTGCAGTTCGGGCTTGACTGTTTGGGCCTTCTGTTGAGCCTATTATTGGGCCTGGCAGTTGGGTTTGATAGTGGGCTCTAATTATGGGCTTAATTATTGTGCAGTTGGTTTAAATATAAATTAAGTGGGTTCTTGCAGGGATTTTGTTGACCGATTTTGTGAAATAAAATATTCGTGCGGTAAAAACAATTTTAAAAATCGGTGAAATTTTTGGTTGGAATCCGAATTATCGGGTACCCCGGAAATTTTGCCGCCGTACCGCGATGACTCGTTACGAGCGGACGGTGGACGGTGATGACGATGTTTCGAGTCCTAAACCTTATAAATAAATAAAATGATTCGTATAAAATGTTTTCGAAAATAAATTATGCGTGAATATAGAATTGGTATGGAATGAAAATGTGGATTGTTGAGAATTGTTCACGTCGATTATAATCGACGGGTGGTCTTATAAATAAAGAAGTTGCTGCCAAAATTTTCTAAAAAAATATATTTGTAAACGTACAAAATTATATTCTACGTGTTACCCCTATTTATGTTCAAGAGATGTGATTACATGATTATGTGTAATAATAATACGAGTCGGGTTGTCGGATTTGGGTTATTAGGATTTGAGGATATCAAGCATGTCGGTATAACTAATTAGGGTACTCTGTATTTGTAGATCCCAGTCAAGTTTTTCCAGGATCGAAGTCAGCGTGAAAGCTACTTAGGGTTGTGTAAAGCGTTGCAAGGCAAGTACCCCTGACCATTCTTTTATGGTTCAGTGCATATGAATAGGTAAATGTTTTATTCTTGTAAAGGAACAGAAACGTTATAAGTTACGTATCCCCTGTAGTTATAAATCATTGTTTTTAAATTATTTTGGGGAAAAGTAACTTCGAACGGTACCTATCTCAAATGAAATGATTTTGCGAACTGGATTTTATATGTGTGTTGGTTAAATAAATAATTTTGGAAATGAGATAGGTACAAGTGTTTTGAAAACTGGATAAAACGGTCAGATATGGGATACATTGGGGCCAGAGTAGGCCTATTGAGGTGGCGTAAGAGGCTAATTCGGTTGCGCGCACTATAAAACCGATTAGTCCAGCAGGTCAGAGACCTAGCTAGTCTATGAGTTCCGGAACAGGTAAATGGGATGGGTTAGAGTGTCTGGTGTTGAAAGCCTGATCAGCTGTCTTCACATATCCGCTATATATCTGATTGGGATTTGTGATTTATATAAGAGCATAAATAGTTGATACAACAGTTTTTATAAAAATGATTAGCATGCTAAAATTGGACTCTGGTATTTACACAGCACACTACTATGTTGTTTTAATAAAGCATGCTAGTTAGTGATATTCAGTTATCTCTGATTTTTATTATGAAATGTTGATACCTTGATTTCAGCTCTGTTCCCATTATTGTTACATTACTGTTTTATTCTGTTATTCATATCTTGGTACTGCTGAGCGATTATGCTCACCCTTGTAAACTATTATGTATATCTCAGAGATGCCTAGAAGACCAGTCAGACCGACCCATGTTCCCGCCCCTACTGGACCCGACTCCTCTGAGGTAGTTTGTATCAGGCCATGAGGTCTGAGGAGTTGCTGAATAAAGTTAGTGTGTGTTAGATGTTGAATAAAGAGTTTGTATTAGTGAGAACCTGAATTATACTTGAACCTGGATCAGATCTTGGTTTGGGGTCAAGTTAGTATATTTTAATAATAATTCTGTTGTTTTTATTTTTGGTGATTGTGTTTAGTGACGTCAACTCCCGACCCCAGGGGTTGAGTCCATCACAGTTGGTATCAGAGCTACAGGTTCAAGTCCCTGATTCAGGTTAGGGATTGTGTCGAGTAGGTGATAATGTGAGTCTTTAGGTGTGAGTTAGAAACTCATATAGAGGAGCAAACCTTTAGAGTCAGTTGAGGGTTCCAACGGCGTTACCCTGGCATCTATTAAATGTTTGATAGAATTGCCTTGACCTGGTTGTGTCTTGCCTGTATATTTATTATGTTGACAGTGGCCTATTGCGATTTTGAGTTCTCCATCTCGGGAGAATCCCTCTGATTCGGATAGCTCAGATTTCGAGAGACCCCCTGATGCTGTTACCGAGGAGATCCTTATGCCTCCTCCACCAGTCCCTTCCTTTGTGCCTCGAGACATCCCTGGATCTGGTCCTTGTCCCTGCTGGGTACGTAGGTCTGTATCTGCTGTCAGGGATTTCCCTCCCGACTGCGGTCCCAGTTCTTCCATGATGAGACCTCCAGTACCTCCTGTGGCCCCTAGTGGTACTTCTTTACCGATCCCTTACCATGTTCATAGGGCGGTGAATACTTCTTTTATCAGAGATCAGAGTCCAGAGTTTGCTGCTCAGTTTGATCAGGTACCTGTTGCACCTTTCCAGGGCATCCCTGCCCCTTCCCCTGAGGTGCGAGCCCGTGTGAGAGCATTGACCCAGATGGCTGTAGAGAGGGCTAGATCTGTTGAATGTTTCATTAGTTCAGAGTTCAGAGCTGTGCAGTATCAGGACCTAGTGAACTGGCTAGTGTTTGAGCTAGGTTCCATTGGTGGCAGTGGTAGTGGCTAGACAGAGTTGCAGTAGAGGGATGCAGAGCTCAGAGTTGATCTCTAGGAGTTCTATAGTTGTCTATCTTGTATATGTACATTATGGTGTAATAGTTTGTAGTAGGCGAGGCTGCTATGACAGCCAATTTTGGTGTGTATTCGGATGGTTTTTTTCAGTTGCATTTTCAGTTGTACTAGTTGGATTCTGTTGGTTACTGTATTTCAGCTGCTTTATCCTATTGTTCAGTTTGTATATATTGTGCGTTGCTATTATTGTTATTATTATTACTGTTGTTTCTGTTGCTGGTATTTTTAGACTATAATCATTCACTCAGGACGGATCCAATTAAACTGGAGATGAGAATATTGTCTTCGTGGCAACACCTTCCTGATGCATAAATATAAACTGCTGGAGCAATCCATTTTCTTATATTTGAGTGTTATGTTTCAGGAAATGCCACCAAAGAGAAATTCTCAGCCCAATAACGGATCTGCTGGGGATCCTTCCATGAGTGACTTGATGAACTTGTTGCGTCAGCAGACTGTACAGCTGGCCCAACAGCAACAACAATTCCAGCAGCAGCAGCAGCAACAATTGCAACAACAACAACACCAGCTCATACAACAACAACAACAGAAAATCCAACAGCAACAACTTCAAATCCAATAGCAGCATGAGATGAGAGGGGCAAATCAAGGTGTTAGTTTTAAGTCATTTCAAGCAGTGAAGCCCCCAAAGTTTAAAGGAGAAGTAGATCATGTTGCTGCCAGGAAATGGAAAAAGCATTTGCGCTCACCAAGGTGAGTGAGGATTTAAAGACTGATTCTGCTAGTTATTTTCTGAAAAATGATTCGAATTATTGGCGGGAATCTACGCGAGCCCTAGAAGGAGAAGGTCCAGTTCCCTGGGCCAGATTTACAGAATTATTTTTGGAAAAATACTTTCCGGACTGTCTCCAGAATCAAATGGGGATGGAATTTTTGGAACTGAAACAAGGAAATAGGAGTGTCACGGAATATGAAGCGAAGTTTACGGAGTTGGCCCGTATAACACCGGAATATGTGAGTTCAGAAGCTCAACGAGCGAAGCGGTTTCAACAAGGGTTGAAGCCATAAATAAGGAGTGGAGTTGTAGCCTTACAGCTTAAGACTTATACTTCGGTAGTCCAGGCTGCCCTAGTGATAGAGAGTGATCAGAAGTTAGCTGCAAAAGAGCAGGGTGAGAAGAAGAGGAAATTTGAAAGTGGACCCGCTAAGTCAGAATCAGGAATAGCAAGTCGGAAGTTCCAGCGTTGGTTTGGCAAGAATAAGAATAAGAAGTTTAAAAGGCAGAATTTTCCCCAAGCTAAACCCGGTACAACTTCAGTTAACTCTGCCCCGATGAGGATGAGTAAGCCAGTGGCTGATTGTAAGACATGTGGGAAAAAGCACGATGGACAGTGCCGAGAGAATGTTAATTGTTTAAGTGTGGACAGAAAGGTCACTATTCCACAGAGTGTAAGTCTGAGATTCAAGGAGTTACTTGTTTTAGTTACGGAAAAGTGGGACACATAGCTAGGAATTGCAAGTCAGTGACTCAAGGTAATGTCGGAAGGAGTGTGTCCCAAGGACCAGCAACCAGTACTGCTAGAGCTAGGACTTTTAAGATGACCCAGAAGTCTCCAGTTCATGATTCCGATATGGTTGCAGGTACGCTTACTCTTAATTTCGTACCTGTTAACGTTTTGTTTGATACGGGAGCGTCCAAATCTTTTATATCTGTGAATTGTGTGAATAAAATGCAATTGATGTTAGAAGACCTAGACGAACCCCTAACCATAGAAGTGGCTAATAAAGATAAAGTACCTGTAAAACAATTTTGTCCTAGTTGTTTCCTAGAGATTTCAGGGTATATGTTCCCCGTTGACTTAATACCCTTCGAGTTGGGAGACTTTGATGTTATTTTAGGCATAGATTGGTTATCTTTACATAAGGCGAATATAGATTGTAAGAAAAAGAGAGTTGCTATGTACACCCCAGATAATAAAAGGATCAGTTACCAAGGACAGAGACAAGATAGGAAGTTCCTTTCAGTGATGCAAGCAAAAAGATTGATGTGACAAGGATGTGAGGCATACTTGGCTCATGTGGTGGATACAAAGAAAGAGATCCCTATTTTGGATGAGATCCCTATAGTAAGAAAATTCCCTGACGTTTTCCCAGAAGAATTACCAGGATTGCCACCTGATCGTGAGATAGAGTTTTTCATTGATTTGATACCTGGAGCTGAACCTGTTTATAAGGCTCCATACAGGATGGCCCCGATGGAAATGAAAGAATTGGCTAAGCAACTTCAGGAATTATTGGATAAGGGAGTTATTCGACCCAGTATTTCCCTGTGGGGTGCTCCAGTGCTATTTTTGAAGAAAAAGGATGGAAGCATGAGATTGTGCATTGATTATAGAGAGCTGAACAAGTTGACAATAAAGAATAAGTATCCTTTGCCACGAATCGATGATTTTTTTGATCAGCTTAAGGGAGCATGTTACTTCTCAAAGATTGACTTAAGATCTGGCTACCACCAACTGAAGATAAAGCCTGAAGATATCCCCAAGACTGCATTCAGAACAAGGTATGGCCATTACGAGTTTCTAGTGATGTTGTTTGGATTGACGAATGCGCCAGCGGCTTTCATGGATTTGATGAATAGGGTATACACGGAGTATTTGGATAAGTTTGTTATTATATTTATTGATGACATCCTCATATATTCGAAGAATCCAGAAGATCACGCAGTGCATCTGCAGATTACCCTTCAAAAGTTAAGAGAAAAGCATTTGTATGCGAAGTTTTCTAAGTGTGAGTTTTGGCTGACGGAAGTACAGTTTCTTGGACATGTGGTGAGTAAGGAAGGTATCAAAGTAGACCGGTAAAGATCGAAGCCGTATTGAAGTGGGAGCAACCGAAGACACCAACGGAAATAAGGAGTTTTCTTGGATTAACAGGATATTATCGAAGGTTTGTGAAAGATTTCTCGAAGATTGCATCCCCACTAACTAAGTTGACCAGGAAGAATGAGAAGTTCGTTTGGACGGAAAAGTGTGAAGAGAGTTTCCAGGAGTTAAAACGAAGACTAGTGACGGCTCCAGTGTTAGCATTGCCAGATGAGACGGGAAACTTTGTAATCTATAGTGATGCTTCTTTGAAAGGATTGGGATGTGTGTTAATGCAGCATGACAAAGTGATTGCTTATGCCTCCAGACAATTAAAGCCTCACGAGCAGAAATATCCAGTTCATGACCTTGAATTGGCGGCTATAGTATTTGCTTTAAAGTTATGGCGTCACTACTTGTATGGAGAGAAATGCGATATTTACACAGACCATAAGAGCCTGAAGTACATATTCACGCAGAAAGATCTGAACATGAGACAGAGAAGGTGGTTAGAGTTGATTAAGGATTATGATTGTTCGATTAATTATCACCCAGGTAAAGCCAATGTAGTGGCTGATGTCTTGAGTAGGAAGGAAAGGCTGAATATGGCTAAGATTGCGGAGGAATTGGCACGGGACTTGGAAAGAATGGAAATTGAAGTTCGAGTACTTAACGGAAGTCAGGAGCAACTATATGAAGTTACTTTCCAACCAGCATTGATGGAAAAGATCAAAAGATGTCAGGAAGGAGTTATGGAACAAGAGTTGGATACTTTGATAGGAGAAGAGCAGTGTACTAAAAAAGATAGTCAAGGTTTATATAGATTTTCATCCAGAGTTTGGATTCCTAATATAACGGAGTTGAAGAATGAGGTATTGCAGGAAGCACATAACTCTAGGTTTTCTATCCACCCTGGTAGTACCAAGATGTACCAGGATCTGAAGAAAAATTTTTGGTGGCCAGGAATGAAGAAGGATATTGCCAATTGGGTAAGTAGATGTCATGTGTGTCAAACGGTGAAAGCAGAGCATCAACGACCGAGTGGATTGTTACAACCTTTGGAGGTTCCCCAATGGAAATGGGAAGACATTGCTATGGATTTCGTAGTGGGATTGCCAAGGATGAGAGCGAATCATGATGCTATTTAGGTAATCATTGATAGGTTGACTAAGTCGGCGCATTTCCTTCCGATCAATGAAAGATATTCGTTGGAAAAATTGGTCAAGTTGTACTTGGATGAGATAGTTACCAAACGTAGAGTGCCTGTTTCTATAGTATCAGATCGAGATCCGAGATTTAATTCCAGGTTCTGGACTAAATTCCAAGAATGCCTAGGAACGAAGTTGAATATGAGCACTGCTTATCATCCTCAGACGGACGGCCAAAGTGAAAGGATGATTCAAACCATAGAGGATATATTGAGAGTCTGTGTTCTGGATTTTAAAGGTAATTGGGATGAGCACCTACCTTTGATTGAGTTCTCGTATAATAACAGTTATTATGCCAGTATTGGGATGCCGCCGTACGAAGTCTTGTATGGGCGTAAGTGTAGATCACCGTTGTATTGGGATGAGGTAGGAGAAAAGAAAGTGTTAGGTCCTGAGTTGGTTCAGCAAACCAGAGATGCCATAGTATTGATTCGGAAAAGGTTGGAAGCAACCCAAGATAGACAAAGGAAGTATGCAGATTTACATAGGAAAGATATGAACTTTGAGATAGGAGCACTAGTGTTACTAAAGGTATCACCTTGGAAAGGGTTGGTAAAGTTTGGTCAGAAGGGTAAACTCAGCCCTAGATTTATAGGACCCTTTGAAGTTTTGAAGAAAGTAGGAAAGGTCACTTACGAGATAGCGTTACCACCGCAGTGGCAGCACATTCATATTGTGTTCCCCGTATCTATGTTGAAACCCTATGTTCCTAATTCGAATCAAGTCATAGAATATGAACCGATTGAACTTCAACCAGATTTTTCCTATGTGGAACAACCGGTCCAAATCCTAGACCGTAAGGAACGAATCCTTAGGAATAAGTCGATTCCTATAGTAAAAGTTTTGTGGAGAAATCCTCGACTAGAAGAGTCTACTTGGGAATTAGAGTCAGACATGCTTGATAAATATCCTCATTTGTTTAGCTAAGTCAGATTCTGGGGACAGAATCTTTTTAAGGGGGGAAGGATATAACGACTCGTGTATATTCTTTTATTTTTATTATATTTAAAGTGTAATAAAGGTTTAAATAATTAAATCAAATGTGTGTAATGGTTTTGGCAGCAATTATTGATTTTTATTTAACTATTTGTGATCTGTTGATATGTGGGATTGAATTGTGTGATTTATTAGTGAGTTATACGACTTTATTTCGCTTGTAAAACTGATTTTATTACAGTTTTAATTCCATAAATACTTGGATCGTTTCTAAAATTGGTTTTATAATTTTATAATGCTAATAATTATTTTTAGGACTTTATAAAATTTGGAAATCAATATTTTATTAATTATTTATTCTTAAATGATTTTTTGAGTGTGTTTGGTTGTAAAATCCATATTTAATTATGGAAATCTTCAAAAATTACGAAACTCATATTTTATGAAGGTTATAATATTCGGAGAATTTTAAAATTATTTTGGAAATTTTCGGGAATCATTTTACCCGCGCGTCGTTTCGTTATTTGTTAAAAGCGGGTATAAAGTACACCTTAAAAAGTGTTTTAAAAATTGCGAAACTTATGTTGTATAAACTTCGGGATATTTATGACATTTTAAGATTAATTTCATAATTTTCTGGAATTATTTTTCGTGCACCTTTGTCCGTTAAATTCGAGTTTCAGGACAAAACCGAGCTTCAGAGTCTCCGTATCTATATTAAGTATTACGTGTCAGTTTCTTATTAACCGGGGACACGTGTTATGCCTCATGTTGCAACATCTGTTAACAAATAAAATAAAAAAAAAAGAAGCAACCCCCCGGTTGTTCATTGTCTTCTTCGAGTCTCTCAACTTTCTATTCTCTCATTCTCTCTCTCTAATCTCATTATTCTCTCTCTCGTAATCTCTATCTCTCTGTTCCTCGTACTCTTCCTCCCCCGCTTGCTACCTCCTCTCGGTAATTCCTATGCCGCCTGTTTCTTTTATTTCATCGTCGGTTCTTCTCTTTTTCTGGCCGCTGTTGCCGCCGGTTCTCCGGTTTGGTGGCGGCGGTAGGTGATTATATGTGTGTATTGTGTGATTCTGTGTGTGTTTCTGTGTTTGTGATGTGTGCGAGTGTTTGTAATGTGTGTGTATGTGTATCTGTGATGTACGTGTGTGCGATAGGAAGTGTTGGCTGTGCAGTGGTGGTGTGGCTGTGTTCATGGTGTTGGACTTTCTGTGTTGTTGGGCTTGCCGTTTGGGCTTGACTGTTTGGGCCTTCTGTTGGGCCTATTATTTGGCCTGGAAGTTGGGTTTGATAGTGGGCTCTAATTATAGGCTTAATTATTATGCAGTTGGTTTTAATATAAATTAAGTGGGTTCTTGCAGGGATTTTGTTGACTGATTTTGTGAAATAAAATATTCGTGCGGTAAAAATAATTTTAAAAATCGGTGAAATTTTTTGTTGGAATCCGAATTATCGGGTACCCCGGAAATTTTACCGCCGTATCGCGATGACTCGTTACGAGCAGACGGTGGACAGTGATGACGATGTTCTGAGTCCTAACCTTATAAATAAATAAAATGATTCGTATAAAATGTTTTCAAAATTAAATTGTGCGTGAATATAGAATTTGTATGGAATGAAAATATGGATTGTTGAGAATTGTTGACATCGATTATAATGGACGGGTGGTCTTATAAATAAAGAAGTTGCTGCCAAAATTTTCTAAAAAAAGATATTTGTAAACGTACATAATTATGTTCTACATATTACCCCTATTTATGTTCAAGAGATGTGATTACATGATTATGTGTATAATAATAATACGAGTCGCGTTGTCGGATTTGGGTTATTAGGATTTGAGGATATCAAGCATGTCGGTATAACTAATTAGGGTACTCTGTATTTGTAGATCCCAGTCGAGTTTTCCCAGGATCGAAGTCAGCGTGAAAGCTACTTAGGGTTTTGTAAAGCGTTACAAGGCAAGTACCCCTGACCATTCTTTTATGGTTCAATGCATATGAATAGATAAATGTTTTATTCTTGTAAAGGAACATAAATGTTTTAAGTTACGTATCCCCTGTCGTTATAAATCACTATTTTTAAATTGTTTTGGGGAAAAGTAACTTCGAACGATACCTATCTCAAATGAAATGATTTTGCGAACTGGATTTTATATGTGTACTGATTAAATAAATGATTTTGGAAATGAGATAGGTACAAGTGTTTTGAAAACTGGATAAAACGGTCAGATATGGGATACATTGGGACCAGAGTAGGCCTATTGAGGTGGCGTAAGAGGCTAATTCGGTTGCGCGCACTATAAAACCGATTAGTCCAGCAGGTCAGAGACCTAGCTAGTCTCTGAGTTCCGGAACAGGTAAATGGGATGGCAGTTAGAGCCGTCTGGTGTTGATAGCCTGATCAGCTGTCTTCACATATCCGCTATGTATCTGATTGGGATTTGTGATTTATATAAGAGCATAGATAGTTGATACAGCGGTTTTATAAAAATGATTAGCATGCTAAAATTGGACTCTGGTATTTACACAACACACTACTATATTGTTTTAATAAAGCATGCTAGTTAGTGATATCCAGTTATCTCTGATTTTTATTATGAAATATTGATACCATGATTTCAGCTCTGTTCTCATTATTGTTACATTACTGTTTTATTCTGTTATTCATATCTTGGTACTGCTGAGCGATTATGCTCACCCTTGCAAACTATTTTGTATATTTCGCAGATGCCTAAAAGACCAGTCAGACCGACCCATATTCCTGCCCCTACTGGACCCAACTCCTCTGAGGTAGTTTGTATCAGGCCATGAGGTCTGAGGAGTTATTGAATAAAGTTAGTGTGTGTTAGATGTTGAATAAAGAGTTTGTATTAGTGAGAACCTGAATTATACTTGAACCTGGATCAGATCTTGGTTTGGGGTCAAGTTAGTATATTTTAATAATAATTCTGTTGTTTATATTTTTGGTGATTGTGTTTAGTGACGTTAACTCCTGACCCCAGGGGTTGAGGCCATCACAGTTGAGCAATTACCACCCCTAACTTTGGTTAAGGGAGTAAGAAGTTTTCTTGGGCATGCGGGATTTTACCGCCGTTTTATAAAAAAAATTCAAAAATTGCTCGACCTCTAATTGAGCTCTTAGGCAAAGATGTCCCTTTTGTTTTTAATGATGCTTGCATTGAGGCTTTTGACAGGTTAAAGAAAGCTCGTATCTCTTCTCCAACCATGCAACCACTAGATTGGAATTTACCATTTGAGATATGCCTCATGCCATATATTATACATGCAAGACCTTAGATGGAGCTCAGATCAACTATGCAACAACTGAGAAGGAATTACTAGCAGTTGTGTATGCTATGGAAAAGTTTTGATCGTATCTTGTTGGTTTGAAAGTTATTGTTCACATAGACCATGCTGCATTGAAATATTTGTTGAGCAAGAAAGATGCTAAACCTCATTTGATACGTTGAATTCTACTCCTTCAATAATTTTATTTGGAGATTAAAGACAAGAAAGGAGATTAGAATGTGGTTACTGATCATCTTTCACGCCTTGTTCTTAATGGTGATGATATTAAAAATATTTCAATTAAAGACTCCTTTCCTGATGATCACCTATTTTCACTTGCAAGTATTGAGGCTCCTTGGTTTGCTGATATCACTAACTATTTTGCTAGTGGTACTATTCACAAAGGAAGAAGTTTTTCTATGATGTGAGGAAGCACTTTTGGGATGATCCTTTTCTCTCTAAATCTTGTAATGATGGTGTCATTAGAAATTGTGTTCCCGAAAATGAGATTGCCTCAATAATCTCATATTGTCACGATTTATCATGTGGTGGTCATGCATGTACTACTAAAACTGCTTTTAAGATTCTTCAATATAGTTTTTATTGGCCAACTCTCTTTAAAGATGTCCACCAATACGTTCAATCTTGTGATCATTGTCAAAGAACTGAAAATATCTCAAGAAGAAATGAGATGCCTCTTAATAGCATACTTGAAGTAGAGACTTATGGCGTTTAGGGAGTTGATATTATGGGACCATTCCCTCCATCTTTTCAGAACAAATACATTATGGTCGCTGTTGACTATATTTCGAAGTGGGTCGAAGCCATTGCAACTCCCACTAACGATGCTCGTGTTATAAGAAAGTTATTTAAGAATACAAATTTTCCAAGATTTGGAGTGCCGAGAATTTTGATTAGTGATGGAGGAAAGCACTTCTTGGAGAATCGGTTTGAATCTATGTTGAAAAAATATGGAGTTCATCATAAGGTGGGGCTTTCTTATCATCCCCAAACAAGTGGTCAAGTGGAGGTCTCTAACCATGAAATCAAGACTATTTGGAGAAGACGGTCGCAAAATCAAGGAAAGATTGGTCTATAAAACTTGATGATACACTTTGGGCGTATAGAACTACATTTAAACACCCATTAGCACAACTCCGTACAGATTAGTCTATGGAAAAGCATGTCATCTACCGATTGAATTGGACCACCGAGCATTTTGGGCTATCAAAAATCTCAATTTTTGATTTGTCAGCAGCAGGTGAGAAAAGACTTCTCCAACTTAACGAGCTAGATGAGCTTCGTTTTGAAGCTTATGATAGTTCCAAGCTCTACAAGGAGAAAACAAAATGATGGCATGACAAAGGGCTATTACGAAGAGAATTCAAAGAAGGAGATTTAGTTCTTTTTTTAATTCAAGGTTGAAACTTTTTCCAGGAAAGCTTCGTTCTAGGTGGTCTGGCCCGTTTAAGATTATTAAAGTTTATCCATATGGTTCTGTTGAATTGTTGGATACACATGGAGGATCATTTAAGGTGAATGGGAAAAGAGTTAAACATTATAGAGCTGGTGATCTGATCGAAGAGAAAGTGGATATTCCGCTTTCTACCCTTTATTCGGAATGATTGATAAGGAGGTCGAGCTAAAGACCTTAAAAAAAGCGCTTCTTAGGAGGCAGCCCAATATGTTGATAATGTAATTTATTGGATTGTTGTTGTTGATGTTGTTGTTATTATTATTATTATTATACTTTTTTATTTTTATTAAATATTTTTGTATTTTTAGGAGATTAGTTTATTTTTGTATTTATTTTAACTCCCACAAGGTGCCTTGATAAATTTTGTTTGAAATGTTTCAGAATGGAAGTGATGTGCACAATATTTTTTGTTGAGCTGGAAGATTTTATCGATACCCTTGGTCCAGATTAACAGCCTGCGGTGTGCATCTTCATTGCTAAGTGAATTTCATAGTTCAGGGTAAGAAAATGAAGCTCCATTCTCAGCTCATGATCAAAAGTTCTCCAAATGTCTCTAAATATTTCAGTGACATGATGAATTACACCATTAACATGAACTAGAAAGAACGGTCATTGATTTGGTTGAGAGAGGTTTGAGAAGAAGATGAGATAGATGTGAAGTTGAGAATGAGAGGGTTAAAAGAATGTGAAGTGAAAAATCGGAAATTGGTTGTTTATAAAGATGATAGAGAGAAGAAAATATGAAGAGACACCTTAATTTTGAAGAGAGATAACCAATCACATTTCTAGTAGAAAAATGATTAATTAATTTTCTCCAAAATTAGGAGACACAAATAAATGATAATTATGCTAGTGGACATAAATCAGACTAACGAGGCAAACACATAGTATTTACTCATACACTTCTAAACTCATCATTACAACATAATAAGACGTGTAAAATAAAGAAAACTAATCTTGAGAAAGAGATTTTAAATCTTGATTAGACAATCTCAGATAGATCTTTTTAACAAGTTTTCTTCACTTTTCTTCTTTTGCCTTATTAAGCTTTCATCCCTGCAATATTTTCTCAAACAATCTTCAAACCATTTGTTAATGAATCATAGTATAAATTCTTAAAGATAAGCATAAAAGTTTTTGACCATACAATAAAGTTCATGTTATATATTCAAGAGAGACATATTTCAGTGAATCAATCTTGAACAAAAAAAATAAAGAATTTGCTGATTTTATCTAAATAGATTTTACATTTATTTTGAACTAATCGATAGATAATTGATCTATTGTGAACTTTTTTAATATAATACATTTTGGATTTAACTGAATAGTGAAGTCCAAAATTCATTATATCGTGAAGTCCCGATATTTTTTATCGAACTCGAAAATGTACCATATCGAGAAGCTCAAAATTTCTTATTCAGCAAATCCTTGTTTATCGAAAATAAATTATGAATACTCATAATAATTTATGATTTAAAAATGTCAAGACATATTTTTGAGAATTGAATTTATTTATTAAATAATTAACTCAAAGCAAGTTGGGTTGTCAACTCCGTAATATAGTTCATATAGTGAACTTAGTCTTGATATTGACTGTTAGAAATCAAGCCTAAATCCTGATGATAAACAAATTACATTGTATATTTATGTTAAGGCAACTTGTAACCTTTTATGACTAACCATCCTAAGGGATAGTCAATAAATGAGTAGCCCATAAATTGATAGGGTTATTGTAAAATTTTCTATGAGAATCCTGTAAACATATAGTAATGCAGTTATTCATTTAGAAGTCATGTTGACTCAATGGATGATCTAGAATATGGTGGTTAAGTGTAAATATTTGATGTCATATAATTCAGATAAGTGAAGTGAGTCATCAACTGCTAAATGAAGGAAAAACATAAACTGCTATTTATATTGGCTCATCAACTTCTAAACATGTGACTATCAATGGCTAAGAAAAGCCATAGCAAAAGACTTCCAATGGCTAAGCAATTATATCATCAGTGGCTATCAATGGTTAAGAAGATACATAGCTACTGATAG
The DNA here is from genome assembly GCF_009905375.1 of Apium graveolens. NCBI lineage: Eukaryota > Viridiplantae > Streptophyta > Magnoliopsida > Apiales > Apiaceae > Apium > Apium graveolens. Next base: position 258,855,188 of record NC_133650.1, on the reverse strand, counting down.
TGACATGACAGTGGTCAAAACCTATGACTATCATAGCACATGGGCTGATAGAAATCTGATAAAAGAGACTGAGAAGGCAAGACAAACCTTGCATGTGATCTTGGGTGCTGAAGAAGAAACATTCCATTTTCATGTAAGACAAATTGAAGATATATTCAAAGCAATATACCAGGATACAATCCAGCCTCATTTATCAAGCGTCACGAGAAAGAGAATGAAAAAGCAACCTTGCTAGACCTTGAAGACTGTGTTATGTATTGTCTAGCAAGCATTGTAGCTTGATGATATAAAAATCATGTAGTAGTGGATGTTTCATTCAAGAAATAGGTTTTACATTTTCAGAGATCTTGAGAGAGAGATATCTTCCTCTAAGTGAAACACTGTAAAGCGCAGCTATGAGATTACATTTTATAATTGTAACAGATTATTTCTTCAAATAAACCTCAGGTGCTAAGTCGAAAAATAAACCACCCGAAAATTAAAACATATGTGTTCATGTTTCATCTCCCAAATATAGATTAACTTGAAATTTTTAATTTGTATTCAACCCCTTTTTACAAATTAACCTAAATTGATTGTTAGCGAATAACAATTGGTATCAGAGCAAGCCTTCAACAAATGGAAGGTTTAAAGATCTTGAAGATGATTCAATCAACCGTGGTGAAGAAGGAGGTAGAACCCCATATTCCATATTTAAACAAAAAAAATTCTATACATGTCTCCCATGGCAAAAAAATAACGATTCAACAGTATCCTCAAGAAGCAGTCAGGTAATTACAACTGATCTCTCTAGGTTAAGTAAGGGTGAATGTCAAGAAACTATCAATGATATATCTTTTAAATTTTACAACTTGCAAGTCACTCTGAATTTTCTTAAAAAGGAAAATACTAGGACTAAAAATGTTAATTCCTTGTTATTTGAGAGAAATAATTTATCAGAGATGCAGTTACTTGAATATGAGAATGCTAAGAAAAATTACCTAGCTACTAAAGATGAATTACTGAGGATATTAAAGAGAGAAGAAATTCTAAAAAGGAAATTAAATCTTGAAAAGGAGGTAATTGCCAAATGGAAGAAATCAAGGGATGTAGCAAGTAAATTCACAGATCTTGAAAGTATTGAGTCATTCTGTGAGGATGCTTAGAACAGGGATAAAACGAAACTTGAACAAGATGGTTCTACTGATAAATCTCTCATCAACAAATAATGATTATCCTTTGAAGAAAGAAAAATCAGGGGATAAAAATTATTTATTGAAAGAAAGTATTAGTACTTGCAAACTGGACATGTTAACTGAATATGATGAACCGGTGAGCAAGATCTCTTTAAAAAAAGAAGGCAACAAAAGCAAAAGATTTGAGCAAAGAAACATAAGATGCTTATCCAACAAGAAATTAAAGGATGAGTTTGAATCTAGAATGGGATTTAGGAGAAAGAACAACAGGAATGGAAAGTAGGGATTAACAAGCACAACAACTACACTCCTGACAATTTTGCGCCAAGAAAAACTTATGTCAAGCGTGGTAGTGTTAATCATCTATCTACCAAGTGTAAAATTCCTTCCATACGTATCATGTATGTACCCCCAATGCCTATGTATTCCATGCCAAACTTATTACCTAGAGTATTTAGTCAGAACAATAGTAACATGTCACCCAATTCTAATCTTTATCACTCTTCATAGAGTATGCAAGGTAAGAATGGCATGTTTGTATCTTCATTCAATAAGATGCACTCTCAAACTTGATCATATGAATTTAGCATAGACACTTTTTCTCAAAGACCATCACTTAGAGTAAAAGTGGACCTTAACCCTACTAGTCCTAGGACATCAGATGGTTTCGAGGGAAAGAATTTAGTCAATATGATTGGTACCAAAAAGGCCTGGGTACCTAAATCAGTTTGAAATGGTTTTGATGTGTGCAGGGAAAAAGGAGAAATATCTGATATATAGACAATGGATGTTCATGTCACATGACTGGAGAATCATCTCTTCTCACTAAGTTTGTAGAGAAAACTGGCTCAAATATTACCTTTGGAGATGACAGTTAAGGTCACGCTATGGGATATGGCTTGATTTCAGTTGGAAATATCATCATAGATGATATCGCACTAGTGGAGGGACCCAAGCACAACTGGCCAAGTGTTAGCCAACTATGTGGCAATGGCTCCAAAGTTATTTTTGATAAAGAATCATGTGTTGTCATTAACAAAAATGTTAACCAGGTCCTTTTATCTGGAAAGAGAAAAGGGAATGTGTATGTAGCTGATTTCATCTCAACATATATCAATGATTTGTTTGCTGAAAAAGACAAAAAAGGATGAAGAATGGCTAGAACACAAGTAGTTGTCTCACTCGAATCTTTTAATCAAGAGAAATTTTAAAGGAGATTTATCAGAATTGGAAGTGTCAAAGAATGGTTGTTGCGTAAAATCTAGATGTGCAAGTGTACATTATCACAAATAATTAATATAGTAGTAAATAACATATTTCGTTTCTCAAGGACTGTAAGTTTGTATAAATCAGAATTGATACCTAACAATTCGGTTATAAAACACAATAATGGGATGATAATTTTTATAACTAAATTATTTATTAACAACTAGATTAACTAACTGAATTATATTGGCAAAGATTGGATAAACTTCATATACGAGAAGCTGAGTCAAGATAATTACTTCCCCCTAATATGTTCATTTTGACAATAAAGCAGTGTAATACTATAGTAAGATCAGAGCTCACTAGGTAGAATTCAATGGTTGTAGGTTCTTCTAGAAATCATTACGGTATAATTCCTATAAAATAAACTAACATATGTCTACGTAAATTTACTCTTCAGAATTTATTTAAGCACCAATTCACAAATCTATGCATGATCATAATATATGACTATGCCATAACAATATTATAATAAAATATATAGGCATGCACCAGACATGTTTTGTGTCAATTAATAATAACCGTCTCAGTATTATAATTAACTCGTTTACCTACTATATTTGATCAGACAATAGCAAGTGTGTATCGTGATATCCATTTGAATGAATAAACTGCAAACTACATATAATACTTCTTATCAAAACACCAATAATCCCATACAAGGGTTACATAATATCCTAACTCATATAAGTTTAGTTCATAATCAAGGTATCGAAATAATCCCAAGATAACCAACACAAATTCATAAGAAGAGATACAATAAGTTAAGAGAAAATAATGCAAATTATATGTCTCCAATGGCTGAATTCTTCTCCGTTGTTGACTTCTCCTCCTACTTTTTGCGGCTACTTGTCTCTTCTCTGTTATTAGGCCTGATCTCTCTAATATAATAATATTTAATAAAAGTCCTTTGAAATGTTTTAAAGTAAATATAAAGAAAATTTTCAATTAGAATTGAATTCTGAGAAAGAGGAAATTCGTTATTGACTTTTTAACTCAGATTCTAAACTGATTCGTCTGGATTTTGATATCAAGACCACTTCTGAAATAAAATTTCTCATAAGATTTATATGGGCTATTGAATCGTCAGAATTAGACTTCTAGAATTTCAGATTTGGCTCAAAGAGTGTAGACTACGCAACTGGCCTATAAAATCCGATTTTAAATCGAATTAAGCTCCAAAAATCAAATATTACACGAAATTCAAAGCATCGGTCAAAGACAATAATCATAATTATAAAAATACAGCTCCACAATACATTAATCAATATCTTGCACTTAATCAAAAATATTCTAAAATAACGATAATTCTTATCTAAGAAATTGCACCAAATCACATGGAACAAAATTCAAAAGTTCACGTCCATATTCTTAATAAGCTTCCATAACGTACAAACCTGAAACATCATAAAAGAGTGAGCTAGACAACTCAGCATTTAACAAACTGACTTACAAAAATTCTCAAAAATCAATGGGCTCCTTCAAAACATCTTTTCTGGAAAAACAATAAAAAGTTGCAAAACATTTTTCGAAAAAAAATCCGACACAAAGTTATTAGTTCAAAAATACAAAATTTAAAAATAGAAACGAAATTCTTATAAATACCATAGTCGTATTCTATGACCACACTTTGCTGATAGCTGACATCTTATTCTTATTCTCATACTTATGTACCACACTTTACCCGTGGTTCACATCTAAATTTCAATAATTACGCGCCCTCAATAGGTATCTAAAATTCCACAGTCGTGCGTCTACTAAGGATATCTAAGGTTATTTTCGGAACTATAGCGTAAATTATGAACAGGTTCGAAAAAGTAAAGATTGAGTTTTAAAATATTATCATATCTTATATATCTTATACAATTCAAAACAAAATTTTTATATCTTATACGAAATTCAAAAATAAAAATATCAAAAAAAATTCAAAGATGAAAGTAAGACAAAGTGTACTTACCTCAAGTCGACCCAAACCCGAAAATTAATACAAAATCAATTCCTAAAATTTTAAATTCATAACACACGAAGCAATTGTTTTTCCGCACTTAATCACGTACTTAAAAACCAATTATTTAACACACGAAGTAATTCAAGCTTGCATTTATAAGAAATTAAATCTTTACAAAAAACATTATAAACCACACAATCAGGAGCACAGGTTTTTTTTTCTTTTCAATCTCATGATGACATGCATCTCCGCAACATACTAAATTATGCATTATTAATTAGAATATGTAAAAGTACTCATACTCACCTAAAATAATTAAATAAAATCATGTCTTAATTAATAATCAAATGACAATTTAATAATCTAACATAAATTAAAATAAAACTTACGCATGCATCAATGTAGTAACTCAAACTCAGCAAGACACTTTAGCATGAATTTTATATACCAATAATCAATGGCATGAACAATCAGGTTAGCAAATAAAAACACGTAAAAGACATTTATTAGAATTACACAAAAACGAAAACGTAACTTTGGTGATGAACGGAGACTGTACAATTTATTTGACATCTATCGGGGTTATTATATAGGTATACAAATCCTAATTTTAATTAAGTAACTCTAAAACTAAGTCCGAAAATTTCTACTAGCTCTTCAGCTTATTTCAATTTTAAAAAAAAAATTAATACACGCAATTAACTTAAATAAAAGGATACCGATTTTGTCAAATATTCTAACGCTTCTTTCTAATAATAACCAATTATATTCTCACTCAAAATAGCCTGCACAAAAAGATTTCTATAATATTATAATCAATAAAACTCTAATTCCAAATTTGAGACCTATTCTAATTCAATTTTCATCATTTATTTATTTATTATTTTTTAATTATTTTTAATCATAAAAGTATGAGATATTACAACATCATATGTAAATTACCGAATTTATATTAAAATAATCGTAATCAAATAGAAGTTACCAAAATTCACTGACAAAAAAAGAGAGGTAACCAAAATTAAACTGTGACAATCTTCAAACACCTAAAATCAGAAAATACAAATTAAAATTATCAGAATAAAATTAGCACAACAACTATATTATTATTTGTCACCGGTGATCACCACGTCACTGCAGTCATCATCACCCACATCATCAATGCTCCAGGCCATTACTATATATAGAAAGCAAAATTTAAAACGAAATAGCCATAAAAATCACAAATCAAAAATGAAAAAGATTGTAATATTTCATATTTTCAAATATTATTATTATTATTATTTGAAATTATTTATGTGATTTTATGTAAATTTTGGTAAATTATCTGATAATTGAAGTGATGTTTTGAATGTCTATAGTGATATTCTTTGAGTATTTTAATTATTATATGTCCAGAATAAAATATAGATAATTGTGATATTTTTCTGAAAATTTATGGACTGTTATATGATTTTATAATGATTAAAGGATTTATTAATTATTTTCTGAATAATTACAAAACTATTTTATAAAGCCGGGGATCGTCCAACCTCAACCGTTTTTACATTTTTATAACCCGAAACTCATTTGAAAACTCCTTCCTAACCTAATCTGGTAATTCTGAACATTTTCCGTGTTTTGACTTTTTCGATCCGGATTACGGTTTGACCCGTGTGCGTCCCGGCACAAAATTTTCGATACGATAATCATTTCGATAGATCAATAAAACCCGTATTCTCGAGAGACGGGATATTTTACATTATTTTCTTTTAAGGTTATTTATAAGAAGCCCGGTCTTGATAATTATCTAAATCTGGTATTAAATTATATCGTTTTATAGTTACTTATCGGCTAAAGAATCTATTTTCGGATCCGATATGATCCAATGGGATACTGGTTATGTGTTTTAAATGAATCGATCCGTAATTTGGATGCATGCTTATTTGCGTCTTTATCGAGTTACTCGTTTTATCTCGTTTTATGTGTGTTAAATGTATTTTGTGTATTTTCAGGTTTTTCTATTAATTTAAGTATCGTTTCCGTTTTTCAAAAATAAAAGGACGGGGACCCCACCGGGACGTCAAAACTCACAAAATTTGTGTTTTTATTTTTATAAAATCATTCGCATTCCAAATACCCAGTATTTCTGCATTCTTGCATTATTCGCAATTTTTGGGAAATTTTGATATAAATTTTATATTTTACTGCTTTTAAAATTATTCCTCGTGATTATTATTTTGGGGCTTAATTATTTTAATTATGGGAATAAAACACCCTTAATTGATTTTAGGGGTATTTATTTGTCAAAAATATAAATAGCCTAAATGATTTGTATATTTCATTTTATTTTATTAAAAATAAGAATCAAGAACATAATTTTGGGGGTCAAATTTTCTTCTTCAACTTCATTCAATGATTTCAGGAGATTGGTTGATCCTCTGTTGACGCTCTATATACCAAATCAAAGCTCTCAACAAGCCCGTTAATTTGAAACTAATTTCATCCCCTGAGATCAAGTATTGGTAAAAAAATCGATTTTTTAAGTCTTTGTTCTTGAAATCGTTTTTGATTTCTATTGATCTTTGATTGTTTTTGAAGTTACCAATAGCTTTAGAATGATTCCAGGAAGTGATTTATATAATTATTGTTGATGTTGTAGTTCCAAATGATATGATCGTGTTTTATATGTTTTTCGTTTTTTTTTTATATCTGGATTATTGGCAATAGGGTGATTGATTTTGATTATAGGAACTGATTGTAAATGAGTTGAGCTTTATTTTGGTGCCTTAAATGTTGATTTTGGTGTTGAATCAAAGAAATTTGTTGTTGGCCGGAAAATCTGAGCTCGTCACCGGCTTTAATGGTGATGATGGACGGATTTTGGGCTCCTGTGAATGGCTGAAGCTTCTGTGTTTGTAGTTAAGTCGTACAAAGGATCTGGAATTATCTGGTGTTGAAAAGGGAGCGAAAGAGAACGATTATAGGGCAAAGCGGAGGCTCGCCGGTTTCCGGTGGAGCCGCTTGTTTTTCTGGGTTCAAGCCCATATTCCGGTGAACTCAACCCGGATCCGGCGAGATTCTTGGTGACTCGATTGGGTCCAAGAAACGACCCAGTTTCGATTCTTTTTCACGAAAGTTAAAACCCTGAAAACTGTTTCTGCAAATTATTTTCCAAAATAATTCAAAATTTTATATTTAGTTTCAAAAATGAATTTCAAATTCAAAATAAATTTGGTTAATTATTTTTGAATAATTAACTGAGTTATTTTAATTCCAAAAATAATTTTCTTTTATTTTCGTTTATTATTTTCAAAAATCCATATTTATTTTAATTATTTATAATTTATTTTAATTGATTATTTATAGATTTAATTAATTGTTAATTCATTTAATCAATTAATTTTATTTATAAATAGTTAAATAAAATATAATTATTTATAATTAATTCAAATAATTCTTAAAAATTATTTTTAAGCTTTTAAAAATTATATTTTGGTATTTAAAAATTAATTAATATTATTATTAATTGATTTATTCCCATTTATTCTTAATATATTCGTTATAAATAAACCGTTCATCCGTTTAATACGAAACGAATGCCTCAAGACTCAGAAAAATATTACCCTTTCAATAAAAATATTTTCGAGACCCAAATCTTTTGTTTCGAAAGGTCGCTTGTTTTACAAATTGATTCTAAGTCGCGTAGTGACTAAAAAATCATATTTTTGACCCGATTTCAGTTTTAAGCGTACCGAGTCGAACCTTTTGACGAACCGAGGAATGTGTTATATGAATTATGTGATACGTGGATTATGTGTTTATATGCTATGTGAATTACTTGCGGGTGGGTCAAGAATCCTGTATTTGACTATTATAATTATGTATGGGTTATCGTATGGGTAGACGATAGGGTTTTGACGCGCAGTTCGTTGAGTAATTATCATTTAGACGATTAAAGTTGTATATTTTAATTATAGATACGAGTCTTTCAAGACGATCAGGACCAGATGGAATGGATGAAGAGTAGAGTTGATTAGTATGGAATATTGGGTTGCAGCACTGCATGAGCAGCAGACCAGAGATTTAGCGAAGTAAAAGACGTTGATACCTTGATATGCCAGACTAAGATAGATGTGTCTTTGCGAGTGTGACTAACTGCTAAAAACCAAAGGCAAGTATCCCTATCATCATGTATTGTACAAGTAATATTTATTTTAAATCTTTTTTATACAAGTATTGCTTTTCCTATTCTAAGTTCTGAATAGATGAATGTTTTACATATCGCTGAATTAAATGATTCTGTTTATGCAAGCACTCTTCTGCTATTCTATGTTCAGAATAGCTAAGTGATTTTACTTATCAAATTACTGGATTTATAAATGTTTTGGATTTTGAGAAAAGTGATTTGGTTGCGAATATTCCTACCCAAGTAAATGGGGGAATAAAATTATTTGGGGTGTTTATTATGACCTTTTTCAATAAAAGGTTTTAAGATTGGATCAAATTGCGTAAGTGACCGGGACGGACGGTCCAGCAGAGGGCTATTTCTAAGTGTCATATGAAATATTAAGACACAATTTTTGCCACAGGCCTGTATATTGCCTTTTTGTTTGAGTACTCGTGTTTTGGGGACATGTTTCTATGAATCATGACCCTGTGCTATCACACGGGCTGATCAACATGTGATAGTACGTCCGTCGGAGAATGATCCCAATCTAAATTATTATATCGTTTTTGATATTCATAGAATAAATGATTTATCAACTATTTCTATTTTGGATTAAAAGGTGAAATACAGTTTTATTCAGTTCCTGATTATGCTGATACTTTCTTTGTTGTTAAATATCAAAGGTGGTATTAGTCGGTTTTGAATAAAGTGTATGATTCAATCCATAATCATTGTTTCTTGTTATTGTTGTTTACGATATTTTCGTAAACATTGCTTTACGAGTGTTATTCTCGTCAAGATTTAAAGTATTGCTGAAGCATTTCGCTCAAAAATATCAAAATGAGTTTTGAATACAGTGAGAAACAATTATCCGATTCTTTAATAAATTTTCTGTTTCAGCAATTATGATTTTAAAATGATCTGCGCTATTGTAGATGTCGGTTTTATATCAAAACAACCCTATATATATTCCAATGATCTTGCTGAGCATTTCTTTCGCTCATACTTGCCTATTTTCAAATTTAACCTCCAGTGAGGATTAACTTGCGCTCTTTAGCCGCGTAATTCGAGGAAGCAAAGAAGAAGCTTTTGAAAGGTGGTTGGTCCAGGGTTTGCGCACTAGTGTATATTTTATTGTATAAAGTTGTTTATATTATATTATATTATAATTATGTTATTTTATAGTTGGGCCTAGTATACTTTTTATCAAAGTTATACTAGCGGGTTAGTTTTGAATTGGAATTTATTGAAAAGAGTTTTAAAAGAAAGTGAAAAATTTATTGGTGGAATTTGGATATCTTATTTCTAGAACTGTAACCTTAAAAGATCTTGGATTAGTTGGGGTCATAGGTGCTAAATATCTTCCGCTGACATTTGCATTTTGATTTAACAGGTTAATTTGGATTGAGGTTTTATAGTGACGACCAGAACCTCTGACCCCGGATTTGGGGGCGTTACAGGTTGGTATCAGAGCTGAGGTTATAGTAAACTAGAAACGAGAGTGTGTAGGAGTGTGTATAACTATGTGAGGACGTTTGAGCTCATATCGAATTCCTGTTGGACTATCGGATATAGTACCAACGATTAAGTTAAGATAAGTCGTATTCGGTTGAGTTGGTTGTATTTAGGTGGATGGAACTCCGGGAAGCTGCAAACTTCTATTGTGGAATCTTCCAAGACTATGATTCGATGAAGATGGAGATTATCGATATCCTTGGAACGTGAAGAAATGCTTAGAATCGGATGATGAGTCAACCAAAGAGTTCAAATAGAAGATACGTATTAAGACTTTGGCAATACCTTCTCTTTCTATAATTTCTTTGACATCTTTCAAAAAGAAGTATCTGTTAGAGGATATATTCCTTAAGACCTGTTTATTCATTTTGTGCCAAAATTTTGTTCTTTGGATTTCATTTCCTTCAGAAATATCAGCTTTGAAATCTTTTCAGTTTTATTCATTTGACTTTGGATTCATTTGATATTCTTTTATTCTGACTGAGATGAACAACCCTAACTATAGGGGACATAAGGTATAACTGTCTGTGTGATAGGAGTTGGATGGGACACCATCACTTGTGTGTGTTATGACTACAAGAAGGTTAACAACCTTTAGTCGTGTCTTAATTTGGACACGCAATACCAAGTTCATTTGATCATATTGATCTCTCAATTATTCTTCCATTTCAGCAAACTTTCTCCCAAATTCAGATTTTGGTAACCAAAATCATGAGACATCCGTTATGATATAAAATTCTTTTCTCTTTGAACTTCCATGATTTTATTACTTCAAATACTCGAAGGTCTGCCAATCAAGTTGAGATGAGTTATTCAGGTCAATGGAAATTAAGATTTTTGGATGAAATTACCAACATCAACAGTGGATTGCAATGCGATTAGAATATCGGTGGCATAAAACGAAGTCAGTCTATCTCTTTATTTCTCTCTCTATTCATCTCTATCTGTTTCTCTCCTTCTTTCTCTCTATCTTCTTCTTAAATTTTCTTTCTCGCAATCAGTAAAAGTGGTTCTATTGAAGAATTGGCCAAAAGGTATTTGTAAGCGACAATAATACGAAGTGAAGCTCACGTGATAACTGTGTGGTATAAGGAATTGCGGTGTTATGCGAAATTTTAAGAAAAGTTGCTTATACAAGATTGGGAAGTTGGTTAGAAGACCCTTAGTGCTTTCTTCTGATGATTCTGAGGACGGAATCCTTATAAGGGGAGTAGATTGTAATATCCCATATTTTCAAATATTATTATTATTATTATTTGGAATTGTTTATGTGATTTTATGTGAATTTTGGTGAATTATCTGATAATTGAAATGATGTTTTTTATGTCTATATGTGATATTCTTTGAGTATTTTAATTATTATATGTCCAGAATAAAATATAGATAATTGTGATATTTTTCTGGTAATTTTTGGACTGTTATATGATTTTATAATGATTTATGGATTTAATAATTATTTTCTGAATAATTACAAAACTATTTTATAAAGCCGGGGATCGTCCAACCTCAACCGTTTTTACATTTTTATAATCCGAAACTCTTTTGAAAACTCCATCCTAACCTAGTCTGGTAATTCTGAACATTTTCCGTGTTTTGACTTTTTCGATCCGGTTTATGGTTTGACCCATGCGCGTCCTGGCACAAAATTTCGATACGATAATCATTTCGATAGATCAATAAAACCCGTATTCTCGAGAGATGGGATATTTTACGTTATTTTCTTGTAAGGTGTTTTATAAGAAGCCCGGTCTTGATAATTATCTAAATCTGGTATTAAATTGTATCGTTTTATAGTTACTTAGCGGCTAAGTAATCTATTTTCGGATCCGATATGATCCAATGGGATACTGGTTATGTATTTTAAATGAATCGATCCGCAATTTGGTCGCATTCTTATTTGCGTCTTTATCAAGTTACTCGTTTTATCTCGTTTTATGTGTGTTAAATGTATTTTGTGTATTTTCGGGTTTTTCTATTAATTTAAGTATCGTTTCTGTTTTTCAAAAATAAACGGTCCGGGACCCCACCGGGACGTCAAAACTCACAAAATTCGTGTTATTATTTTTATAAAATCATTCGCATTCCAAATACCCGGTATTTTTGCATTCTTGCATTATTCGCAATTTTTGGGAAATTTTGATATAAATTTTATATTTTACTGCTTTTAAAATTATTCCTTGTAATTGTTAGTTTGGGGCTTAATTATTTTATTTATGGGAATAAAACACCCTTAATTGATTTTAGGGGTATTTATTTGTCAAAAATATAAATAGCCTAAATGATTTGTATATTTCATTTTATTTTATTAAAAACAAAAATCAAGAACACAATTTTGGGGGTCAAATTTTGTTCTTCAACTTCATTCAATGATTTCAGGAGATTGGTTGATCCTTTGTTGACGCTCTATATACCAAATCAAAGCTCTCAACAAGCCTATTAATATGATACCAATTTCAGCCCTTGAGATCAAGTATTGGTAAAAAATCAATTTTTTAAGTCTTTATTCTTGAAATCGTTTTTGATTTCTATTGATCTTTGATTGTTTTTGAAGTTACCAATAACTTTAGAATGATTCCAGGAAATGATTTATATAATTATTGTTGATGTTGTAGTTCCGAATGACATGGTCGGGTTTTATATGTTTTTCGTTTTTTTTGTTTTGATTTCTGGATTATTGGCAATAGGGTGATTGATTTTGATTATAGGAACTTATTGTAAATGAGTTGAGCTTTATTTTGGTGCCTTAAACGTTGAATTTGGTGTTGAATCAGAGAAATTTGTTGTTGGCCGGAAAATCTGAGCTCGTCACTGGCTTTAATGGTGATGATGGCCGGATTTTGGGCTCCTGTGAATGGCTGAAGCTTCTGTGTTTGTAGTTAAATCGTACAAAGGATCTGGAATTATCTGGTGTTGAAAAGGGAGCGAAAGGGAACGATTATGGGGCAGAGCGGAGGCTCGCCGGTTTCCGGCAGAGCGGAGGCTCGCTGGTTTCCGGCAGAGCGGAGGCTCGCCGGTTTCCGGGAGAGCCGCCGTTTTCTGGGTTGAAGCCCAGATTCCGGTGAACTCAATCCGGATCCAGCGATATTCTTGGTGACTCGATTGGGTCTAAGAAACGACCCGGTTTCAATTCTTTTTCACCAAAGTTAAAACCCTGAAAACTGTTTCTGCAAATTATTTTCCAAAATAATTCAAAATTTTATATTTAGTTTCAAAAATGAATTTCAAATTCAAAATAAATTTGGTTAATTATTTTTGAATAATTAACTGTGTTATTTTAATTCCAAAAATAATTTTTTTTATTTTCGTTTATTATTTTCAAAAATCCATATTTGTTTTAATTATTTATAATTTATTTTAATTGATTATTTATAGATTTAATTAATTGGTTAATTCATTTAATCAATTAATTTTATTTATAAATAGTTGAATAAAATATAATTATTTATAATTAGTTCAAATAATTCTTAAAAATTGTTTTAAGCTTTTAAAAATAATATTTTGGTATTTAAAAATCAATTAATATTAATATTAATTGATTTATTCCCATTTATTCTTAATTTATTCGTTATAAATAAACCGTTCTTCCTTTTAATACGAAACGAACGCCTCTAGACTCAGAAAAATATTACCCTTTCAATAAAAATAAATACTTTCAAGACCCAAATTCTTTTGTTTCGAAAGGTCGCTTATTTTACAAATTGATTATGAGTCGCGTAGTGACTGAAAAATCATATTTTTGACCCGATTTTAGTTTTAAGCGTACCGAGTCGAACCTTTTGATGAACCGAGGCATGTGTTATATGAATTATGTGATACGTGGATTATGTGTTTATATGCTATGTGAATTACTTGTGTACATGGGTCAAGAATCCTGTATTCGACTATTATAATTATTTGTGGGTTATCGTATGGGTACACGATAGGGTTTTGACGCGCAGTTCGTTGAGTAATTATCGTTTAGACGATTAAAGTTGTATATTTTAATTATAGATACGAGTCTTTCAAGATGATCAGGACCAGATGGAATGGATGAAGTGTAGAGTTGAATAGTATGGAATCTTGGGTTGTAGCACTGCATGAGCAGCAGACCAGAAATTTAGTGAAGTAAAAGACGTTGATGCCTTGAGATGCCAGACTAAGATAGATGTTTCGTTGCGAGTGTGACTAACTGCTAAAAACCAAAGGCAAGTATCCCTATCATCACTTATTGTTCAAGTGATATTTATTTTAAATCTTCTTATGCAAGTATTGCTTTTCCTATTCTCAGTTCGAAATAGATAAATGTTTTACATATCGCTGAATTAAATGATTCTGTTTATGCAAGCAGTCTTCTGATATTCTATGTTCAGAATAGCTAAGTGATTTTACTTATCAAAATACTGGATTTATAAATGTTTTGGATTTTGAGAAAAGTGATTTGGTTGCGAATATTCCTACCCAAGTAAATGGGGGAATAAAATTATTTTGGGTGTCAATTATTATGACCCCTTTTTCAATAAAAGGTTTTAAGATTGGATCAAATTGCATAAGTGACCGGGACGGACGGTCCAGCGGAGGGCTATGTCTAAGTATCATTTGAAATATTATGATACAAGTTTTGCCACAGGCAGGTATATTGCCTTTTTGTTTGAGTAGTCATGTTTTAGGGACCTGTTTCTATGAATCATGACCTTGTGCTATCACACGGGCTGATCAACATGTGATAGTACATCCATCGGAGAATGATCCCAATCTAAATTATCATATCATTTTTTATATTCATAGAATAACTGATTTATCAACTGTTTCTATTTTGGATTAAAAGGTGAAATGCAGTTTTATTCAGTTCCTGATTATGCTGATACTTACTTTGTTATTAAATATAAAAGGTGGTATTAGTATAGATGATTGATGTTGATTTCAGTATGTGATGTTGTGAGCATCAGAGTTCATATTGATATCTAATTTGATATGACAACCAAATAAGTATTAATATCAAGATTTGGTTTTGAATAAAGTGTATGATTCAATCCATAATCATTGTTTCTTGTTATTGTTGTTTACGATATTTCTGTAAACATTGTTCTACGAGTGTTATTCTCGTCAAGATTCAAAGTATTGCTGAAGCATTTGGCTCGAAAATATCAAAAAGAGTTTTGAATATAGTGAGAAATAATTATCCGATTCTTTAATTAATTTTCTGTTTCAGCAATTATGATTTTAAAATGATCCTGCGCTATTGCAGATGTCGGTTATATCAAAAAAGCCCTATATATATTCCAATGATCTTGTTGAGCATTTATTTCGCTCTACTTGCCTGCTTTCAAATTTAACCTCCAGTGAGGATTAACTTGCGCTGTTTAGCCGCGTAATTCGAGGAAATAAAGAAGAAGCTTTTGAAAGGTGGTTGGTCCAGGGTTTGTGCACTAGTGTAAGTTTTATTGTATAAAGTTGTTTATATTATATTATATTATAATTGTGTGACTTTATAGTTGGGCCTAGTATACTTCTTATCGAAGTTATACTAGCGGGTTAGTTTTGAATTGAAATTTATTGAAAAGAGTTTTAAAAGAAAGTGAAAAATTTATTGGTGGAATTTGGATATCTTATTTCTAGAACTGTAACCTTAAAAGATCTTGGATTAGTTGGGGTCATAGGTGCTAAATATCTTCCGCTGACATTTGCATTTTAATTTAACAAGTTAATTTGGATTGAGGTTTTATAGTGACGACCAAATCCTCTGACCCCGGATTTGGGGGCGTTACAAAGATGATTCGAAATAAATAAATATTTTATCGAATAAGAATGCATTGATATGTAATTAATACAATCGAAAATACAATAAAAACATTTTACATGAGTTCGTTCAAAAGATAAAGATCGGCGTTAAAATAAAGGGAAGACATTTGTGTATAAAATACATGTTTAAGATCTAAAATTAGTGTTTTCAAATTAAGTGGCATAAAAACTATTGATTTAGATTAAATTTTATATCTTAAATAGTTGTGGAATAAAAATTTGAGTGCGTTACTATTTAATGCTAGGATTGTTGAGCTTCGAACTTTAATGGTTGCTCTTGCGTTCGGGACTATCGGTCCTTGTAAGATGCATATGTATCTCTATGTTGTAGAGAATCAAGCCAAAAACGTAGTTCTAGGTTGAGGGGTAGAGCCCTTTATATAGAGGTGAGTTTAGGGTTAGACTTCTGTTGGGAGACTTGGTGGACAAGTCTCCAACTTAGATGGTAATTAGGAGTCCTATAAGGGAAGGAACTCCAAAACCTTCTGTATAGGACTTCGAGTCTGTTTAGAACACATGTCTCTGCTCTTTCAGCCGTATTGGGCCTAGTCCATGAACAACTTTTGTTCGTGGACCTTGACGACCTTAGCTGGTGGGCCTTGTCTATATGGGTCATCTTGAGTCTGCTATGAGTTTGGACCAGACAGGTCTGTACTGGACTTCAGCCAAGAAGCCCAACTATAATTAATGGAACATTTACTGTGTCTTTAGGATGTATTTTCTATCCATATCATTTCCCCCCAACTTCCGTGAATACTACTCGAGTTTTTGTGGAAGTTATAGTGATCTAATCAGGACTCGGGGTACCTTCGGCCCTTCACGGGTGTCGGCCCTTCATGGGTGTCGGCCTTTCACGGGTATCGGCCATTCACGGGTATTGACCCTTTATGAGTATCGACCCTTCATGGCTATCGTTATTTTATCGTAAAGTTTGGAGCGACCTACACATTATAACAACTTGCCAGTGCAAGTATACACAATTAAGGCCTTTGCACAAGCTATTTGGATAGTTTTTAAAACTAATGGCTTTATCTGGGGCTAAAAAGCGAGCGTTTATCACCCCTTAACCTTCGTCAAGGTTAATTATATGGTGAAAACTGCTAACTGGCCCTAACTGGTGCTAATCGGCCCTAATCGGGGCTAATTTACATGCACAAGATGCTAATTAGGCTAAAAAGCCTAATTTTAAGCTAGAATGCACTAACCGGCCTTAATTGAGGCTAATCTGCCCTAATCTAGGCTAATCAGGACTAATCATTATACATAAGACACTAATTATCCCTAATTCATAATAATTATAAGAGTGAATGGGTTAAACATCCCTAATCTAAGCTAATTTCATCATATGAATCACTAATTCCCCCTAATTTTGGCTAATTACACTTAATATACACTAATCGATCCCAATCTGGGTTTACTTTCACTAATCGGCCCTAATTTGGGCTTAATCTTAAAATCCTGAAATTTTAAAATAATTCAAAAAAATTCTGATTTTTTTCCATTTTTTTCAAAAAATTTCAAAATTTTCAAAGGGCGGTCACCGGGGTCGAGCAGAACATTCTGCTGCAGAAGGTCCTGCTCGGCCACATGCCCCTGCATGCGGGCTAATCGGCCACTTGGAGGAGAACCTCCTAGTCCGCCACCTCCTAGTGGGCCTGGAGCAGGTCCTCCTGCTCCGTGCTGTCCAGGGGTGCCTGCCCCAAATTTTTTTTTTTTAATCTTTCACTTAGAGTTCAATTCTTCTACATACCTTGTCATGCCCTTGTTGCTCTTGGTTGTCCATGGAATTAATCTCATAGTTTCCTTTGAGTTCTTCATGACTCTACTACGGCTGTTTCAGGGAACGTTCTGTACTCATCCTAGTGGACGTTTTGTACTCGTTCTTACTAAACGTTATGTGTTCTATTGAACTTGTTCTTATAGGAAGTCTTATACTTCACTGAACTTGTCCAAACCTCCTATGTAGGATGTTCTGTACTTCAACAAACTCGTTCTCCTGGACGTTTTAGTCTTCACGAAACTTGGTTCTGCAGAGAGCTATCCTTTTCGAGAAACTTCCAAAGGACCTCTCAAGAGGGCCTCCAGAGTAACTTTCGAAGGCCTCGGGGCTCTCTTACAGGAACTTTTGGTTGGCCAAAAGGCCTCAATTTGTTGGCTGGTAGGCCAGGGCTACTACGGAAGCAAGTTGTGGACGTCTTGGCTCTGCTACGGAGGCTCCTGGTTGGCCAAAAGACCCCAACTTGTGGGCTGGTCGGCCGGGAGTGCTACGGAAGCAAGTTGTGGCCGTCATGGTTCTGCTACGGGAGATCTTAGTTGGCCAAAAGGCCCCAACTTGTGGGCTGGTCGGCTGGGAGTGCTACGGAAGAAAGTTTTGGCCATCATGGCTCTACTACAAAGGCTCCTGATCGTCCATATGCCCTCCATTTGTGGCTAGTCAGACAGGGCTACTACGGAAGGAAGTTGTGGCCATCATGGCTCTACTACGGAGGCTCTTGGTTGGCCATATGCCCCCCATTTATGGGTTGGTCAGCCAGGAGTGATCTAAATGGACCTTGGGAGTCTCCTGCAGGGTAGTCTGATCCGTCAGGTGGAGAACATTATGTTCTCGAATTTGTGAGTTCAGCTGAAAAGCTAATCTTGTCTTAATCTTTACTAGTTTTGCTAATCATGGTGATTAACATAATCATCCTTTAGTTAAGACTAATAACTTTTATTTAGTTTCAGCCATGCTTTTCTGATCGTTTCCTAGTGAACGCCCTGTTCTTCATGAACCTTATTTTCGTGGGCGTTGTAACACCCCCAGATCCGGGGTCGGGAATCCGGGTTGTCACGGTCTTTCTTTCCACAATATCACTTTACTTAATTAATAATAAATACCCTCATGCTGTGACCCCACACTAACACACACCACAACTCGTTATAGTCTCAGAGATGAAATTGAAATAAGTACAAGTCTTTGAATCCACAATTTAAAATTATTACAACCCAAAATGATTACTTGATAATTTACAGTTAATTGCCATTATCTGCCACAAGTTATAATTATACATAATTGGATTCTCAAAAGTAGATGGTCTAAACTACAATGGATCTACCTCTGCAGCTATAGCAGCTACAATATCAGCGGGAAGACGCGGGACGCTTCCCACGCGCTTGCGCTGGGTCTGCTGGAGTCTGGCCATCTCTCCTAACTGTTGTTGTGTGATGAAGAAATAAAGCAAGAGTGAGCCTTACAGCTCGCAAGATAATATGTAGTGATAACAATAATACAAGTATCTAAATGGATACTTACTAAAATCTTTATCGTGTGTAAGATAATTACTTACTAGATATAAGTAAAAACAAGGAATGAAGTTACCAATACTTCCCCACACTTATATCATTTATAAATCTACTTGAACTATCACCGTTCAAAGTATAATAAAATTCACGAGGTCATCCCATAGATGAGACCACAAATAAACTTGAAAATATTTGATCTTTGAAATATTTTGAAAAGAAATGAAGTTACGAGATACTTCATTCAATGGATACACCAATAAAAATGTTTGACCCTGTCAATGCTTCGGCAACCACCCATTAGTAGCCTTTCGATCGAAATGCTACGGGTAGTGTTGCAGAATTATCCAAATGGATGATGAACTCATTACGGGAGTTTACCGCGCCAGGAAGACCACTTACGATGATCAGTCGTAGTAGTACAACCCCACCATTTTCTACATGTAGAGGAGAACCTGTCGGATTTACTTGTCAACCGAACACTGAACTCCTAAGGAATGGACCGCCTTAGCGGAACTTCCAGGCCATTTGGGCCAATATAATAAGGCTGGGCCGGCGCTACTCGACCACTTACGCCACTCCTAGTTCAGATGAAATCCATGACTCTGAAACGTAAAGCTCGTTTCCCCCTTTCCCCAAGTAGAAACTTGTTGATACGGCTCCACCAAGAAGTCGTACCTAGTTGGAAAGGAAAACTCACCGATATTTCCCAGGCGATGCCTGTTAATGGATTAACTTGTTCCAAGAATTTTACTTCCCGAATATTGGGTAAGTAATCAAAAACTCTTTTACCAAGACAGCAACCTTGTTGCGAATATAAAACACACCACCGAGCCGGATCCCCCAGGTTTTGAGCGAGTATTTAAATCCCCTTTTTAAAAGGAAGATCTTAAATATAAAAATAGTTTTGGGATCCGCTCTAACTTTTGAAAATCATTTTAAAGACTCGAAAACACTTTAAAGAGTGTTTGGAGTAAAACTGATTTAATGAAGTAAATCAGTCCCCAGAATATTTAGAAAATGTCTGAATATTATTATTTAAATAATATTCCCATAAAAATAATCTTTATAAAATAATTGAAGTAGAAGTATTAAAACTTATACTTGAAATAAACATTAAATAACCGAAGATATACTTATATGAAAGTATTATCTTTATTTGAATAATCGAAAATAAGTTGGATTATTGACACCTTATTCTTTAATAAAATAAAGAATATATTTCAGCAAATAATCGGAGTCATAGGTCCTCAAATGAATATTCAAATAATATTCAATAAATAAAATAAGCTGAGTCATAATACCTCGAATGAATATTATAAATAATATTCATTAAATAAAATAAAGGAGTCATACATCCTCAAATGAATATTCAAATAATATTCAATAAATAAATAAAAGGAGTCATAAGTCCTCGAATGAATATTCAAAATAATATTCATTAATAAAATAAAGTTTAAAGTTATCGAATAAACCTTATTCGATTAATAGTTTGGAAAACTATAACCATATATATATATATATAAATATATATATATATATATATCCATATCCATATATACAAGATTACTCGGGATCCTCGACTCCCGGTTTTAGAAAATATTTTCACCCTTGGGTCCCTATACTAAGGGTATATGCAAGATACAACTATCCTCTAGCATAGGTATTATCAAATAACCAACAGATATAAATTTCAAGAATATGAAACAGGCATGCATATATACCATATCACATGCTACAATATATCGCAACATTTGCTAAATAACAATCATGCAATATCACAAGATAATGCATATACATACATTTACATCACAACAACAGTGTATCGGATAGAATACTTGCCTGAGCGACTTGGGGGTGAGAAAGGCTCGGGACGAGTCTGGCAACCTATAAACAACAAGTAAGTTGGAATTAAACCAAAATCACTTGTAAGTCTATGCTTTAACTAACTTAGACTCTAATGCTAGTTTTTACGCTCACCGATTCGCTTAAGTCACTCGGGTACCCTCGGCTCCACCATTTTTAATAATTTAACCTTTACGAGTTTTAAAGCGATTCCTTCGCGAATGACTTACCAACTGCCTAACACACTTTCCATAAATGTTTCACACATTAATTAATCCTTTTTGGTCTTTAACCTACATTCCAAAATAAGGCGAGGGAAAAAGTTTTGTTCGTGAAACGCCGTTACTTGAAACGGTCGTTTCTCCTAAACCGTAAATCGGAATCGGACGAACTACATATCAAAACGAAGCTCGTAACATGAGCTATCTAAACATGGCAGTGGTCACAATTTAACAGGGGGTTCTCGGGTCCTAATGCTATGCACAAAAACAGTCCAAAGAAAATCGGACATTACGACGGCTATGTTTACGCGATTTCCCATTTTTAAAACTACCCACAATCATCACAAACCATCCTCAAATCCACACACATCAAACACCCATCCTTACCACATCATAACAATCCCAAACAATTCAATATTACTCATTCATACATATGCTTAACCTACTTTAATCATGCTTTAAGTTTCTTTAATTCAAAACCACTAAATTATCATTTCATTTCACCACCATTCCAAATCTCAACTCTAAACATAACAACAAGATACCATAACATCTTACTCATCAAAATCACTTTATAATATATATGAACCTAGGGTTTGAAAGTGGTATACCTTCCTTGGATTGGTGGGTGAAGCTAGGAAGCCTTAATAAGCTTGGAGTAGTCTTAAGAAAGCTTGGATCTTCAAGAAAACAAGAAAAAAAACTCAAGTTAAAACTTGAAAACACTATTCATTGTCTTCTCCAATGATTAAATCAAGAAGCTAGAGAAAGAATTAGTGGCTTAAACTTATGATATAGCCATTACTAAGCATAAGGAAGGTTAGGGAATTTTCTTACCAATTAAGGATGCTTGGATCTTGATTTTGGAAATTTGTAGCTTTGAAAATGGCAAAAAGCCGAGAGCAAGAAATGAAGAACAAAGCCTTGGTTGATTTTTTGATTTTGGTGAAATGAATTGCTAGTTGGTTGGCTTGTTTTTGTTTTCCATTTAGCAAATTACCACCTTGTCCTTGCATTTGTGTGGTCCTAAATCAACCACACTTCCTTCCTTCCATGTCATGCTTATGTCACCCTTGTGATGTCATCCTCCCTTCCTTGCCTTCCTTCTATTGGTTGGATGACATCACTCCCCTTAATCCCTTTGATTAACTTCCTAATCGTTTGCCTAATGACCGCTGATCTGTTGTACGGTTCGCTTAACTTTCGTTCTCGTTTATCGTTTGAAGGATCATACCCGGGATCTTATTACTTAGGTTCCCTTAACCTTTCTCAATACGTTATATTCCTTTTTATGATCCTCTATTATAATCCTTTAATTTTAATCCTTTTTATTTTGTTACCTTATACTCAATTCTCTCCGTATTTTGTGGATTTCCGGGAAAAACCAAAGTGTTCGGAATTGGGTTCTGACGATATTTACATACACTTATATACTTCATATAGTACTAATAAAATCCCAGAATATCCATAACAGAACCCCTACATAGTGTGGCGTGAAAAGTTTTCTCATTCAGCTAAAACACTATTCACAAGGGTTACAAAAAGTTGAAAAATTTTGGGGTTATTACAGTCTCCCCTCCTTAAAAGGATTCCGTCCCGGAATCAAACAGAAAACAATTGGGGGTACTTTTCTAGCATTGCGCTCTCTAGTTCCCAAGTTGATTCTTCCACATTATGATTCTGCCATAGTACTCTGACTAGCTTGATCACTTTGTTCCGAAGCACCTGCTCCTTCTTATCCATAATCCTTACTGGCTTCTCCACGTAAGTTAGATCTGGCTGCATATCCACCTGCTCGTACTCCACTATGTGCCTGGCATCTCGATGATACCTCCTTAGCATTGACACATGGAACACATTATGAACTTGTTGCAAATTAGGGGGTAGGGCTAGCTCGTAAGCTAACTTTCCAATCCGTCTTAATATCTCAAAAGGTCCAATGTATCTTGGGCTTAGTTTTCCTTTCTTTCCGAACCTCATTAATCCCTTCCAAGGGGATACTTTCAGCAGTACTAAGTCCCCTACTTCATATTCCTTGTCCTTTCGGGCTAGGTCTGCATATTTCTTTTGTCTGTCTTGGGCTGCTACAAGTCGCCCTCTGATAAGATCCACTATATCTTTGGTCCTTTGGACCACTTCGGGTCCGAGCATCTTCCGCTCTCCTACTTCATCCCAGTATAAGGGAGATCGACACCTTCTTCCGTACAAGGCCTCATAAGGCGGCATCCCGATGCTAGCATGAAAGCTATTGTTATAAGAAAACTCGATCAACGGCAGGTGATCATCCCAACTTCCTTTAAGGTCTATTGCACAGACTCTCAACATATCCTCTAGTGTCTGGATGGTCCTTTCACTCTGTCCATCCGTCTGGGGATGGTACGCGGTACTCATATTTAACTTGGTCCCCGCACATTCCTGAAAGCTCCTCCAAAATCTGGAGTTGAACCTTGGGTCTCGGTCTGAGACAATGGACGCTGGGACTCCATGTCGCGTCACTATTTCCTTAAGGTAAATGTCCACCAGTCTATCGACTGTATATTTCTCATTGATAGGAATGAAATGAGCTGACTTTGTCAATCGGTCTATAATTACCCAAATGGCGTCGTGATTGGCTTTCGTCCTTGGCAAGCCTACAACAAAATCCATCGCTATCTGTTCCCATTTCCATTCGGGAATCTCCAGGGGTCGCAAAAGTCCACTGGGTCTCTGGTGCTCTGCCTTTACCCTTTGGCAAGTCAAACATTTGTTCACCCATTCTGCTACGTCCCTCTTCATGTTGGGCCACCAGTAATATTCCTTCAAATCCCTATACATCTTGGTACTTCCTGGGTGAATGGAATACCTTGAACTATGGCTTTCATCCAAAATCTCATCTTTAAGTTCTTGAACATTCGGAACCCAAATTCGGTAGGAGTACCTCATTATCCCTTTATCATCTTTCTCAGTATGGATCTCTTCTCCAGTCATTGACTTTCTGTCTTCATTCATTATTTTCTCTTGGCACAATCTGATCTTTTCCAATAATTCTGGCTGCATTGAGATCTCAAAAAGCTTTTCAGTTCCGGTTCCGGTTACCTTTACCTCTATTTCCATTTTCTCAAAATCCCTTATCAACTCTTCCGAGGTCGTTATCATTCTGAGTCTTTCCTTTCTACTAAGGGCATCAGCCACCACATTGGCTTTCCCTGGATGATAGAGAATCTCACAATCGTAGTCCTTGATTAGTTCTAACCATCTCCTCTGGCGCATGTTGAGCTCTTTCTGCGTAAATATGTACTTGAGGCTCTTATGGTCTGTGAAAATCTCGCACTTCTCTCCATACAAGTAGTGCCTCCAAATTTTTAAAGCAAATACTATTGCCGCGAGCTCAAGGTCATGAGTAGGATATCTAACCTCGTATTCCTTCAATTGTCTCGACGCATACGCGATAACTTTACCGTGCTGCATAAGCACACATCCTAATCCTTTGTGCGACGCGTCACTATATATCACAAAATCTCCTTTTCCATCCGGCAATGCCAATACCGGAGCCGTTATCAACCTTTTCTTTAATTCCTGAAAACTGTTCTCGCATTTCTCCGTCCATTCAAACTTCTCTGTCTTACGAGTAAGTCGTGTCAAAGGGGCTGCGATCTTCGCAAAGTCCTGCACAAATCTACGATAGTAGCCGGCCAATCCTATGAAACTCCTCACCTCTGTGGGTGTGGTTGGCCTTTCCCAATTTGAGACTGCCTCTATCTTGGAGGGGTCGACCAATACTCCTTCTTTATTGATCACATGTCCTAAAAACTGTACTTCATTCCGCCAGAATTCACACTTCGAGAATTTGGCATATAACTGCTCCTCTCTGAGTATTCCTAGAGCTATCCTCAAATGCTCTGCATGTTCTGCCTCAGTCCTTGAGTAGATCAAAATATCATCGATAAAAACTATCACACACTTGTCCAAGTACTTCTTAAATACTCTATTCATTAAATCCATGAAGGCCGCTGGGGCGTTGGTTAATCCAAAGGACATTACCAAGAACTCATAATGCCCATACCTGGTACGGAACGCTGTCTTGGAAATATCTTCGGGCTTAATCTTTAGTTGGTGATATCCAGTTCTCAGGTCAATCTTGGAAAAATAAACAGCATCCTTTAGCTGGTCGAACAGATCGTCTATTCTAGGTAATGGGTACCTGTTCTTTATGGTTAGCTTGTTCAACTCTCGATAGTCTATGCACAACCTCATGCTCCCATCTTTCTTCTTAACAAATAAAACTGGTGCTCCCCACGGAGACACACTGGGTCTTATCATACCCTTATCCAAGAGTTCCTGCAATTGGATAGCTAATTCCTTCATTTCTAACGGGGCTAACCGGTAAGGTGCTTTTGAAACTGGCGCCGTCCCTGGGGCCAACTCAATAGCAAATTCAATCACTCTATCGGGTGGTAATCCCGGAAGGTCTTGGGGGAATACATCTTCAAATTCGTTGACTACTGGAATATCTTGTAAGTTGGGCACCTCCTTCTGTGTGTCCACCACATAGGCTAGGTAAGCCTCACTCCCTTTTCGTAGCATCCTTCTGGCCTGAGCCATGGTCAAAAATTTCTGCGTCTGCCTCTTTCCTCTAAATATAATTTCTTTCTTCCCGGGGATATTTAACTTAACTTTCTTCCCTTTACAGTCTATCTGAGCATCGTTGCTAGATAGCCAGTCCATTCCCAAAATCACATCAAACTCCCCTAATTTAAAAGGAATCAGATCAACACTGAAAGATTGCTCCCCTATGCCTATCTCACAGGCGGGGTGAATCTGGTTAACAGGAATAATTTCATGATTGGCTATTTCTACTTGTAAGGGTTCTATCAAGGGTTTAGCCTTAAGTCTTAACTTACGCGCAAAGTCCCTTGATATAAAAGATTTAGTTGCTCCCGAATCAAATAAAACATTTGCACTGACTGAATTTAGAGAAAGGGTACCTGCTATCACATCTGAATCTTTCATAGCATCCTGGACTGTCATGTTGAAAGTCCTCGCAGTAGGTGGCTTATTAGAAGCAGCCCTGCTTGCTCCCGAAGCTGCTGGTTTGTTCATTGGGCATTCTCTCTTCCAATGACCTGGGCGTCCGCACTGATGACAAGTGGTGGTTGGAATGACGGCAGGGGCTGACGAAGGGCATTTGTGAGAATAGTGGCCCACTTGCCCACACTTAAAGCAGGTTACTGGCTTTCCTTTACACTCCCCAGTGTGATTCCTTCCACAAGTGTTACAGGTTGGCAATGGGGGTCGAGACTGGTTGGAATAGGACATTCTTGACTTCTGGCCGCCCTGGCTCACACTCACACTCATTGGTCGCTTAAACCCAGTGTTCTTTCCCGGTAGGGACACTGCTCCTCGATTAAACCTAGTTGGGAAGCTCCTTCCTGCGGAACCTCCACCCATGCTCATACTTTTCCTCTTTATTCCTTTCTTCTCTCTTTCCTTCTGCATCTGTTCACTTCCGACTTCTACAATCGTTGCTTTTTGCACCAGAGTGGCATAGTCCGTAAGCTCAAAGATTGCCACCCTATTCTGAATCCATGGTTTCAGTCCCTGCTGAAACCTCCTAGCTTTCTTTTCCTCGGTGCTCACAAACTCCGGCACAAACCTTGATAATTCAGTAAATTTCGCTTCGTACTCTGCTACAGACAAATCATTCTGCTTTAGCTCCAAGAACTTGAGCTCCATCTGGTTTTCCATAAACCTCGGGAAATACTTTCCCAGAAACAACTGACTAAATCTCTCCCAGGTTATAATAGCATCTGTCTCCATGTTTTTCTTGGCCTCCCACCAGTAGTTAGCTTCTCCTTTCAGAAGGTAGGTAGCAAATACAGTTTTCTGCGCCTCATTGATACTCAAAATCTCAAAAGATTTCTCCATTTCCTTTAACCATGCCCTTGCCTCAACTGGGTCGGCTGATCCGTGGAACTCAGGGGGCTTAAGGGACTTAAAAGCCCTGAAAGAGTTTGCCACTGCATTGTTACTTCCTTGAGGGGGTGGGTTGGGTTGACGTTCCAAATTCTGTCTTAGGAGTTGCATGAACTGGCTCATGGGATCCATGCCTGGGTTTGGTACTGGTTGCTCAACCTCGGTTTCTCCTTCTTCAGCCTCTACCTCGAATCCCTCAACATCATACGTTTCCTCTTCCTCTTCATACAGGGAGTCATCCTGTTCCACATAATCCTCATCTTCCTCTTCACTGTGATCTTGGTTTCTATTGTCCTGATTATGGCTTCCCTGGTCCTCAGACCCAGGGTTCGCCCTAGTTCCAATCTTTCTTGGCGGCATGATTCTGATAATAATAAAAACAATTATTGGGAAAAATTCAATGTTAGGTCACAATCATATACAACATTGTGCCTTGCACAGCTCTTATAATGGGGAGAACGTATATCGCAATTCTATTATTTTAAGAAAGTTCTAATACGAAGTGCAGTAATAACAATAATAAAACAGTGATCCCGTCACTATGGAACTGAACTGAAAGGAAACAAATATATACATAATGCGAGAATACATAGTTTGATCTGGTCAAAAGTACAACAGTGCTACAGTCATCTGTCCCAAAAGTGATACACAAGAGTCTATCTGTCTAGTCAGAAAAAGGGATGCTATATACAAATCAACTATCCCGGAAAATTGGCTCTTACTAAGGCCTCGGCTAACTAGACAACTAGACTATTCCATCATCAATCCTGAATCACACACCCGAACGGGTCAGCTCCCAAACCCTTTCCATCGCACGACGGAAGATATAGTCGGCCTGCCGCCTAGAGATCCTACCATGCCTGTCCCCCTGGAGAGATCTGAGTCTCGCTCGGGACGTGAGCTCTATCCCCGTAAGCTCCCTCCTCAAGGATCGGGGTATAGAAGCCCTGGTCTCATAAGCTCGGGCACGCCTACCCGCCCTCTCTGCATCCAACTCCCTCCTGGCCTCATCCAGTCGGGCCTCGGCAACAGCCACTCGGGTCCTCAAAACATCCTGAACATATCCATGAGCTAACGAAGACTGTCTCTGGGCAGGGTCAAGAGGTGGTGAATCTGGAGCCGCTGAGGGTGCCTCCTCGGTCTGCCTAGGCTCGGAAGTATGGGTCTCTGAGCTGTCATCATCAGGAATCCAAGATAGTGGTGGAGGGGTAGGGGCTCTGACCACCGGAAGTGTGGGTAAAGGGATACCAGCATACACTACCATAGATCCAACACGCTCCTCAGCTACTGGGACCTCATCCGGGTCCTCCTCATCTGGAATAGCAATAACCTCTGTCTCTGACTCCTCTGAGGGGTCCTCCTCATCTGAAACAGCAATAACCTCCGTCTCAGGCTCCTCTGGGGGGTCCTCCTCATCCTCCTCCATCTCAGGCTCCTCCTGATCCTCAACATCTAACAATGCCTCATCATGCTCACGCTCGTACATCTCAGGGTCCTCCATCTCAGGCGCCTACACATTAAACGAGCTAAGTTACTATCATGATACTTATAAGGGTTCCCGTAAGGGTTTTAGCTGTCAGTACTACTTTAAGTAGTCCGACCATGAACTTGGCAAGAGTTCTTATTATCTTTGTGAGTTTATTATTTTATCGTCGCATCATCTCTGAGGTTTATAACGCTTAGCTCTGATACCATTTCTGTAACACCCCCAGATCCGGGGTCGGGAATCCGGGTTGTCACGGTCTTTCTTTCCACAATATCACTTTACTTAATTAATAATAAATACCCTCATGCTGTGACCCCACACTAACACACACCACAACTCGTTATAGTCTCAGAGATGAAATTGAAATAAGTACAAGTCTTTGAATCCACAATTTAAAATTATTACAACCCAAAATGATTACTTGATAATTTACAGTTAATTGCCATTATCTGCCACAAGTTATAATTATACATAATTGGATTCTCAAAAGTAGATGGTCTAAACTACAATGGATCTACCTCTGCAGCTATAGCAGCTACAATATCAGCGGGAAGACGCGGGACGCTTCCCACGCGCTTGCGCTGGGTCTGCTGGAGTCTGGCCATCTCTCCTAACTGTTGTTGTGTGATGAAGAAATAAAGCAAGAGTGAGCCTTACAGCTCGCAAGATAATATGTAGTGATAACAATAATACAAGTATCTAAATGGATACTTACTAAAATCTTTATCGTGTGTAAGATAATTACTTACTAGATATAAGTAAAAACAAGGAATGAAGTTACCAATACTTCCCCACACTTATATCATTTATAAATCTACTTGAACTATCACCGTTCAAAGTATAATAAAATTCACGAGGTCATCCCATAGATGAGACCACAAATAAACTTGAAAATATTTGATCTTTGAAATATTTTGAAAAGAAATGAAGTTACGAGATACTTCATTCAATGGATACACCAATAAAAATGTTTGACCCTGTCAATGCTTCGGCAACCACCCATTAGTAGCCTTTCGATCGAAATGCTACGGGTAGTGTTGCAGAATTATCCAAATGGATGATGAACTCATTACGGGAGTTTACCGCGCCAGGAAGACCACTTACGATGATCAGTCGTAGTAGTACAACCCCACCATTTTCTACATGTAGAGGAGAACCTGTCGGATTTACTTGTCAACCGAACACTGAACTCCTAAGGAATGGACCGCCTTAGCGGAACTTCCAGGCCATTTGGGCCAATATAATAAGGCTGGGCCGGCGCTACTCGACCACTTACGCCACTCCTAGTTCAGATGAAATCCATGACTCTGAAACGTAAAGCTCGTTTCCCCCTTTCCCCAAGTAGAAACTTGTTGATACGGCTCCACCAAGAAGTCGTACCTAGTTGGAAAGGAAAACTCACCGATATTTCCCAGGCGATGCCTGTTAATGGATTAACTTGTTCCAAGAATTTTACTTCCCGAATATTGGGTAAGTAATCAAAAACTCTTTTACCAAGACAGCAACCTTGTTGCGAATATAAAACACACCACCGAGCCGGATCCCCCAGGTTTTGAGCGAGTATTTAAATCCCCTTTTTAAAAGGAAGATCTTAAATATAAAAATAGTTTTGGGATCCGCTCTAACTTTTGAAAATCATTTTAAAGACTCGAAAACACTTTAAAGAGTGTTTGGAGTAAAACTGATTTAATGAAGTAAATCAGTCCCCAGAATATTTAGAAAATGTCTGAATATTATTATTTAAATAATATTCCCATAAAAATAATCTTTATAAAATAATTGAAGTAGAAGTATTAAAACTTATACTTGAAATAAACATTAAATAACCGAAGATATACTTATATGAAAGTATTATCTTTATTTGAATAATCGAAAATAAGTTGGATTATTGACACCTTATTCTTTAATAAAATAAAGAATATATTTCAGCAAATAATCGGAGTCATAGGTCCTCAAATGAATATTCAAATAATATTCAATAAATAAAATAAGCTGAGTCATAATACCTCGAATGAATATTATAAATAATATTCATTAAATAAAATAAAGGAGTCATACATCCTCAAATGAATATTCAAATAATATTCAATAAATAAATAAAAGGAGTCATAAGTCCTCGAATGAATATTCAAAATAATATTCATTAATAAAATAAAGTTTAAAGTTATCGAATAAACCTTATTCGATTAATAGTTTGGAAAACTATAACCATATATATATATATAAATATATATATATATATATCCATATCCATATATACAAGATTACTCGGGATCCTCGACTCCCGGTTTTAGAAAATATTTTCACCCTTGGGTCCCTATACTAAGGGTATATGCAAGATACAACTATCCTCTAGCATAGGTATTATCAAATAACCAACAGATATAAATTTCAAGAATATGAAACAGGCATGCATATATACCATATCACATGCTACAATATATCGCAACATTTGCTAAATAACAATCATGCAATATCACAAGATAATGCATATACATACATTTACATCACAACAACAGTGTATCGGATAGAATACTTGCCTGAGCGACTTGGGGGTGAGAAAGGCTCGGGACGAGTCTGGCAACCTATAAACAACAAGTAAGTTGGAATTAAACCAAAATCACTTGTAAGTCTATGCTTTAACTAACTTAGACTCTAATGCTAGTTTTTACGCTCACCGATTCGCTTAAGTCACTCGGGTACCCTCGGCTCCACCATTTTTAATAATTTAACCTTTACGAGTTTTAAAGCGATTCCTTCGCGAATGACTTACCAACTGCCTAACACACTTTCCATAAATGTTTCACACATTAATTAATCCTTTTTGGTCTTTAACCTACATTCCAAAATAAGGCGAGGGAAAAAGTTTTGTTCGTGAAACGCCGTTACTTGAAACGGTCGTTTCTCCTAAACCGTAAATCGGAATCGGACGAACTACATATCAAAACGAAGCTCGTAACATGAGCTATCTAAACATGGCAGTGGTCACAATTTAACAGGGGGTTCTCGGGTCCTAATGCTATGCACAAAAACAGTCCAAAGAAAATCGGACATTACGACGGCTATGTTTACGCGATTTCCCATTTTTAAAACTACCCACAATCATCACAAACCATCCTCAAATCCACACACATCAAACACCCATCCTTACCACATCATAACAATCCCAAACAATTCAATATTACTCATTCATACATATGCTTAACCTACTTTAATCATGCTTTAAGTTTCTTTAATTCAAAACCACTAAATTATCATTTCATTTCACCACCATTCCAAATCTCAACTCTAAACATAACAACAAGATACCATAACATCTTACTCATCAAAAT